>NC_030850.1:14223268-14285326 GCF_000208745.1 Theobroma cacao
GGTTAGTTGAATATTGTGAGGAATTATGATTGTTGAAAGGATTTATTTGCCTAAGCTAGTTGAAAATTATTAAGATTGTATGGCATGTTGTTTGAAAGATATGAAAAAGGAATATTGTGGATGGAGGATTGAGAAACAAAGTATTAAAAGTTAGATAGATAATAATGCATGTAAACTAGGAAATAATCGAGTGAAAGTGAGAATGATTGTTGTTGCCATATATGTGGATTATGTATGAAAATATAAGATGGATTTGGGTGGAAATTATTTAGAAAGGTTGAAGTAGACACGTGACATCATAATTAAATTGCCGGTGATATAATTTAAGGAATTACGTAAGCAATGAATATACGTAATTTTAGTTAAAATGTATTACGATGTGAGTTAATTGAAGATGGTTTCATGATAAGATGAAAAATATAAATTTGAGTAAGGATTAATTGATTGAAGTGCTACCCGTATACATATATAATTAAATATATTGAGTTTGTATTATTGTTAGGAAGTGCAAAGATAAGGTTAGAGTATTGTGGTGGCGTGCCAGAGTAAACATCGAGCGATCGACCAATGAAAATAATCAGACACACCTCCGATCAAATAACGATGTAATATCCCGTTATCGAAAGGTGAGTGAACTTGCATTTCAAAATGTTTTGGGAAAATATTATGTGTTTTAATGGATCATTTGGGAATTGTATTAGTTTTTGCTTTAAAATTTCCTTAGAACAAGCCCTTGATAAAATGTTTTGATATTGTGAAATGTGAAATGTGAAAAAGGATGAATCCATATGTTTTCTGTATAATGTTGATATACATGTATATATACTATGTCATAAATGGTACCATTGTGTGACAAATGTAACCGTGCATGAGCTAGGTGAGATGTGGTGTCCGGTTATGTGCACGATGTGGTGGGATGCACATGAGCTGGGTGAGATGTGGTGTCCGGCTATGTGCACGATGTGGTGTCCGGCTATGTGCACGATGCGGTGGGATGCACATGAGCTGGGTGAGATATGGTGTCCGGCTATGTGCACAATGTGGTGGGATGCACATGAGCTGGGTGAGATAAAATGATTTCTGGAAATTTCCTCTCTTTTCGATTTCATGCTAAATATGGTTCCTTCATTATGAAATGATTTAATAACTAGGGGTTTGATGGAGGGATTTTAATAAGAACGTGAACTAAGTTGCATTGTTTTCAAAGATGTGCATCATGATTTCTAAACCTTCTTTAACGTTGCTTGTTCCCTTCCTATGTTCACTCATTGAGTTTGTACTCACTTTTTTAAAATTCATGTTTTAGGTTTTTCAGAGTCAAAGGTGATTGGGTCCTAGGACAAGGTGCCTTTCCCAATCCATTGCTCGATAGGTTTACCATGACATTAAATGTTAGCAACCATGCCTAGAGTCACTCTGCTGACGGTCAAGTTCTAATTATGTGTATATGACTATTTGTTGTGAAATGCTGAGATTCACTTGTCAAATTATATGTATGTATATAATGGTTGATGATGCCATTATGAATACATGACTAGGTTTTATGAGTTGTTTTCAAAGGAATTGTAATTAAGTATTATGAATTTCGGATTCTAAAGGAATATGGATTAACGTATAAGATCATGTAAGTATGCTTGCTTGGGCTTGGTGGGCTGAGCCCATTGGTCATTTACGTCGATCATGGCTCGAAAATTGATCTATGATTGCAGAGGTCTAAAAATTCTTATTTCTTCCCATATTGCATTTAGCTCAGTAAAATAAACGTCAATACCTCTCATACCTGGATTCAGATTGGACAGAGTAAATTGAAGATGACAGATCCAAGCATCATCGGGCTAAGAGACATTTTTTTTAAGAGTTTCCTAGATCTGGTGTGCTGAGTGCATGAAAAAAATGGTGGAAGCAATCGGTGGAGAAATCGATTCGATCAACCATGCAATGATCAAATTGTTGCAACGTAGCCAAGAAACGTAAATCTCATTATTATTTTTAGGCTCATTAACTGTTCCATCCACCAACCGAGCCTTATTCCGAATAGAGAGGGCTAACATAAACTAATGACTCCAAGAGACATAGTTAGTGGAGGTAAGTTTGAGATTGATCACCACTGACCCATGGTGATCTGAATGATGAAAAAAGTAAGGAGATTGAGGGTCCTTAGAAGGGGGAAGAAGAGTTCTCAAGCTTGTAGTTCCAACCATGGAAGAACAGAGGAAGAACTAGAAAATGAAGATCTTAAGAGGAAAATAAAAAAAGACTGAGAAATCAATGAAGAAAAGCTTGATGATCTGAAAAATGATGACAGAAAATACTGGTAGAAAAATCAAAAAGCTCCATGGATCATGCAAGGCTTTGATACCATGTAAATTCCATGAAGAAAGAAAGACATTGAAAAATGGAGAAAATATTTGGAGAGGAAAACTTGAATCGTCTTTTGTGTATTATTCACACAATTGAAAAATATGTACAGACCCTGTTTTTATATGTAATGCCAGGTCACTACTTTACAAGCCAACAAATCAATATTATTTACATTAAAGATATAAAAAATTAGAATACAAACTATATATAAAATACTATATCTCTATTAGTTTATAACTTTTATGTTGAGCATTGGGGTATAAAAGCTGTAAACCCTCCTTTTGTTGCTTGGTCAGTGGGACTTTCCCTTGTTGTTAATGAAATATAATCTCTCAATATAAATAAATAAATAAAATGATCATGTAGTAAAGAGCTCAGCACGAAAGCTCAAGTCAGGGACTATCCTTGTTTTTCCTTAGTTCATTTGCTTTCTTTAATACATTGATTCTTTCTTAACCCCCTTCCAAAAGAACAAGTCCTACACTATATATGTTCATATCCATTTGTTTTCGAATTTTGTTGATTCTTAGCAAATATACTGCTTGATAAATTATTCTCTCGATACTATTTATGCAAAGTTCTTAATAAAAAAGCCATCATGAAAAACATTTTCTAGAGACTTATAAAGTGAAGTAAAAAATTGGGCAAAGAAATACCAACATCTACAAGAGTCCAAGACGGATATACCTTGCAAGACCATGAAGCGAACACATCAAAGGTTTGATGTAGACTCCTGATAGCACATTTGGTTCGCGAAATAGACAAGAATAGAATAGAATAGTTATTCTGTGGGAATAGAATAAAGTGAGAATAGAATAAAATAGTTATTACTTTGTTTGATATTGTGAATAGAATAGAGCAGGAATTGCTATTATGATTTATTACAGTGTTTGATTGGTGGAAATAAGATTGGAATAAGAAAGGAATAGGTGATAAAAAGACAGAAATAACCTTGACCATATTAACATTTATTTTCATAAAAAAATAAAATTATCCTTATTATCATTTAAATACATATTTATCCTAAAAGACAATTATCCATCATAATTATATTTTATCCCAATTACTAAAAATAATTATAATTTACTCACATATTTTTATAAATGGATAATTATTTTAAAATATAATTTAGTTATATTATATTTTATCCATCATAATCAATTAAATTTTTGTGTATATATGTTTATTTTTAGCAAATTCTTCACGTATTATGAATCATTTTCAAAATATTGTTTAGAAAAAATATTGGAGAAGAAATATTTGGGAAAAAAAATGAAAAAACTAGTAGATGTAGAGCAGCTGAGAGAGAGGGGAAGTCGGGTGAGAGAGCAGAGCGGTTGAGAGAGAGGGGAAGATGGGTGAGAGAGTGGCTGAGAGAGAGGGGAAGATGGGTGAGAGAAAGAGGGAACGGAGAAAGAGAGAAAAAAAAAATTCTTTTATATGGATAGAGTTGTGATTTTGTAAATTTAATAAGGGTATTTTAGTCATTAAACATTCCAGACTTATTCTATGAGTCACAGAATAGATAAAACCAAGGGGAGCACCGGTATTAGTAAAACCAGACTTTTTACCCATTTTACATAATAAAGATTCCTTAGGAATTCTTATTCCTCATTCAACTTTTAAACCAAACAAGGGTATAGGGTATGGTTGGGAATAGGGGGGGAATAGCATACCATACCAAACGGGCCATAAGTGTTCCAAAATCTAGAAAGTTAGATCCTGCTGCCATATGGTTTAGAAATTTCTTACAGAGTGTCTACTATTACTAGTGTAATGAGAACAAAAGTGTCTTGCATTTTCGATTGGTTTAATGAACAAGTTCTTTTATCTCTGGAAAAACTTGCTCCTCCTCTCTCTATTTTTAGTTGTGAGCAAACATTTTTTGACCATTTCCATGTAGCGCCGCCCTGTACTCAAGTTCTCTCAGCTTTCTGGCACACCTGTAACAACGCGCATATGGGTACTAACTACTCTGCTTTTAGAATTTGTTCAGTTTAGAAAAGTTTTTGATTCCAATTTTGAAAAAGTGAGGATTAGATTTTATGCAATGAAAAAGTGTTATCTCTTATTGTTTAACTCAAAATCGTGTATGTTGTGATGAAATTTAAGTCAATATTTCCTCTAACATCTTTATGCTTGGCATTAAATTTATTTCATCATTGAAAAGCTAAGCAACTCAAATGAAGAAATCAGGCCTTTATATTCTGGGTGTCAAGTTCAAAAACAAGAGAAAAAGAAAAGAGTGAGGAGATTGTAAAGGATGGTGAACAAACTGCAAATGGCTAACTTTCTTTCCATCTTTGAATAAATTAATTAAATGGTCTCCACTCTCCAATCAGATAACACCAACCTGCACATTCTTACATCGGCAAAAAGGTAGTTTTTTTACTCACCTAACCATTTCCCTGTACGCCAATATTGTCAGTGATAGCTTAAGCCACCACGATTCCTTCCAACTATATTTAATTTAAAAGACTTAATCATTGTCAACTGCTCCAGCTTGTAGCACAATATGTAGACCTGATCATTCCATAAACCAGAAAGAGAGAGTAAGAAGGGGGAAAGAAAAGAATGAAGCTATCTCTCATTTCCATTATCTTCATCTTCGCCCTGCAGGCGTTATCAGTCCCGCCGGTGAATTCACAACAGACAGATTCTTGCAGCTCCAGACTAAACCTTGATGTGCCCTTTGATACATCTTCTCTCAACTGCCTTTCTGTCTGGAGCAGCCATGATTTCATCCTCAGAGTAAGTCTTACTTTAACAGTATACATCGGAAAATTTTGTTACCGTTATCATATATTTAGGAGAATTAGGATATTAATGTTGGTATATTCTATATGCATGTAAAACCATTGTGCAGTATGTTCAGACCTCATCGAACCTATGGAGTTTTGTTCTCTCCGCGCCTGATACAAATTCCTTTGTTGCGATGGGGTTTTCGAGCAATGGAATGATGGTGGGATCAAGCGCTATGGTGGGGTGGATCTCAACTGATGGCACTGCAACAATAAAGCAATATTTTCTTGGGGGCACGAGATCAAATCTAGTGCTGCCTGACCAAGGGAACCTGACGGTCGTTAACAATTCTTCCTCCATAACTTCCCAATCCTCGCGTCTATACCTGGCTTTCCAGTTGAATACCAGTCAACCCCTGTCACGGGTGCTATATTCTGTCGGACAGATAGGGGTGTATCCAACTTCTCCAGGCTATGCCTTGGCTGAACACCGTGACAAAGTCTCCACCAGCTTGAATTATTTTACAGGTGAATAATAGAAATACTTTAAAACCACTTTCTGTTTTAGACAATTATTAAAAAAGCAGCTTAGTTGATGTGATGACAGCAGGATTTGCAGTGCTCTGCCGACCATGATGAAAGCATACCTTAGGGACTTATTCCTAGTTTAATAGTTTATTAATCAGAATATATAAATATATATTTTAAAAAAGAGACATTTACATCTTTTAAGTGAAGGCACATGCATTTTCATACATAAAAATTTGAAGAAATTTGTCAATTTTCTCTCTTGAATGGAGTTCATTGCTCTGCCAGCATAATGTATTTACTTGCATTCAAATAAAGATTAAGGTCAACATAAAGTACAGAAAACAAGTCAATTTCAGAGGAATTATTTGGATTTATGGAATGCAACAGGTAAAAGTGCAGCAAAGAGCCCACACTCAAGATTAAGGAAGAGCCATGGAATACTAAATATGCTTAGTTGGGGACTATTGATGATAATTGGAGCAATAGTTGCTCGTTACTTTAAGCAATGGGATCCAATCTGGTTTTATTCCCACGCTGTGATTCAGTCCTGTGCTTTCATCCTCGGGCTATCGGGTATAATATGTGGATTTGTTTTAGAAGATCGTCTCAAGGCTGATGTCTCCACCCACAAAGGTCTTGGGATCTTCATTCTTGTGCTGGGATGCCTCCAGGTTTGTCTCTATATTCATTTATGGAAGCATTTCAGAGCACCTTCCTTATCTAAGCTGACTCATATGCATGTGCTAGTTTAATTATGATATACCGTAAGTACATATGCTTATGTCCTATGGTCTCTAACTTATCATCATGCCTATGTGATATATCATACTATCCGCTCCTAACATGATGGCAAAGTGGGGATTTAACCAGTTAGAACACAGAAATAAACTTATGCAATGCTTGTAAGTTAATTTTTGGACTCCAGAGTCAATGTCAAAGATAAGTATGTGTCTGACATGGGTACTTTGTGAAATGTAAAAGTCAGAGCAACAAAGTTACAAGCACCTGAAATGAGACAGTAGATAATTTAATTGAAGTTTGAGGACCATATAAGAATTTCCATGGTTTTACATATATATAGATATATGGGTTGTATATATAAGATCGTTTTATTGATTTTGTTTTATAGGTAATGGCACTTTTTGCCCGGCCAGGCAAGGAATCCAAGCTGCGTAAATTCTGGAATTGGTACCATTACAGTGCGGGGAGAATTTTGAATGTATTTGCAATAGCGAATGTCTTCTATGGGATTCACTTGGGAGAAAAAGGAAAAGGATGGAATGTTGGTTACGGGGTTGTTATCGCCATCTTGGTTTTAGTTTCTTTTATTTTAGAGTTGAAAATGTGGAGGAGAAATTAAGATTTCGGATCTTTAGCTTGAGAAACGCTCTTTAATTAACTTATTGTATTTTACTAGAAGCCAGTTCATAATAAGTCATTCATTCTCTCTCTCTCTGTGTCCAGCTCGGAAATTTAGTAAATTAAATAATTAATTTCATGATTCAATTGGAAAAAGGTGGATATGATTAAATCAGCAGTAGGTTATTGGTCTTTTTCTTTCGCTTTCGATGTTGACGCTTGTTTGACGGTAAGAGTGAGCATTCGATTGATTCATTGTTAAAAATTAAAATTGAACCTCTCAAATAAATAATCAAAATTAACCCAACTTAAAGGAGTAATCAAAGTTAATTGTAATCGACTAAATTCTATCAATTCCAGCAGTTTTAATCATATTTAACTTTTTCATCACATCAATTATGAAAACTCAAAGTACTTATGTTTATTTTTTGAATTTTTATTAAGAACATGACACTTTTTTTTTTATTTTTTTTGTTAAAATGATTGGTGGCAAGTTCTTTATATAAACTTGCAAGTGTCTCGATACAATCTTTTCATTAACGCACTTTTATGTCTTGAAAAAATATCTCTGCATATTGCAAGATATGATCTTTGAATAAAAGTATTTTTTTAATAATTATATTATAAAAAAAAAAACTATTCATACTAAAAGCTAACATTTCATATCCAAATATTTGATTAATGGTGTTTTTCAATTATTTCGTAATTTTTGGATTTAAAGGGATTTTAATATGTCATATTACGAGGTATAACTTTTCACATGAAAAATCACTTACAATTTAATAGTCATAGTAAATGACATAATCTTTCAATTGATGTAACTTTCAAGTAATTACAACTTTTTATATAAAAAAACATTAATTTTCATTTATAACTTTCATATGGAGACATAATTTTTCATTTCGAAAATATCCTAATAAAATCTTAGACATCATCTCTAAAGATTGTCTTCTTTGTATTTCTGCGGTATCTTGGGTATTGTTTCCGGTGATTGGGAGGTTGGTTAGCCTTATATTTTGTGTAATTGATGTATGAAATTAATGAAAAACAATTTTAAAAAAATAATTTATTTAAATAATTCAAAATTAAACTTTTTAAAATACTATGGTTCTTGTTTTCTCCGTCCATTATTTTTCTATTTCCGTCTTAACTTTTTTTCCCAACCCTAGTACCAAGGACAAAAAAAAAAAAAAAAAAAAACACAAGTCCAGTACAAAAAAGAAAGGAAAAACAATACATTTATTTTTAAATCCCACATGGCATGTAATAATTGGAAGAATAATATGGTGAAGCTCTCCACTACTAAATAGTAGCGGAGAGGATTCCCTCCCTTGTATGCCAGAATTAATTCCACAATTGAAAGTGAATGGTGGCATCAATCTTTCCAAAATCTTCAAACTTTTTTCCTTTTATATTTTGAGAGAAAAGGGAGATCCAATCCAACACTTTAAATAGGGGAATAAACTTACCATTAAATCAATTAGCTTACTAAAAAGGGTATTGAAAAAAATGAAGCACAAGATAAGCACTATTAACTCATGTGGTTGTATTTTAAGCAATGTAATCCAGGTTTCGGAATTTATGATTTTATATATGTGTCAATACAACCCACAAACACAAGAACTTAGCTGTACATCGTACATGTAAGTTTTTCAATCCTACTTGCCATATGTCTATCTCTACCCATTCCCTGTTTACTGTAAATATATGGCCGCCTCCCTCTCTTTCCTCTAAAGAGCAGAGACATATGTATGCTTTGCAATTTGCAATATTACAAGTAATTTCACGAAAACATATATATATTTTTCTTTATTGATCATTCTTTAAGGTTGTGTTTCTGTTGCTTCTCAGGATTATTTAAAATCCAAAAGATCGATGGACAACGGAAAGAATCCAATCAAAGAGGAAGAAAAGGTTTTATCTTTCGGAAAAAAGGCAATCAAAGAAGAAAAAAATGTTTTTTCTTCCGGAAAGAATTATGAGCCTAAGGTTGCCTCCTCTTCGTCAAAGTCTCTAATGAAGTTGGAAACTGCATCTGAACAATCAGGTAAATCAGCCAAAACTCAGTTTCTGACCGGGCCGTGAAGAAGCTAAAATAAATTGAAACAAGACTCAACTCATATGGATAGGCTGAAATGATGGCTTTTTGAATTGTTGTGATGCCCTATCTTTTTTGCTTTGAGGCAGAATGTTAGTTATTCTTTTATAATAAGGACAGATAATTAGTATTCATATTTGTGGATAGTGTATTTGATGTAGTTCAATAGCTTTTTGAGCCGTACTGAATTTTGTAATCATATAGTTTTTTATATATTCGGATTAAGTAATATGATATAAAATTTTTTTTGACAAATAAGTAAGAGATTTGGAGTGACATATTAGTCGTTAAAATCGATAAAATCATTTAAAAAAAAAATCATAGTATTTGGTTCTATTCAGATCCAATTTTAATAAGAAGTTAAGATATAAATAGGGCTATCCAATTATATTGTATCACATCAATAGTCGTAAAATAAAATTAAGAAAATCAAAACTAATTTGAACTGTAGAGTTCAATTGATTTTTTTTTACTTTATATATATGAATTTTCAGGTTTGATTTGACTATTAAAAATATATATTTGATTCGATTTTTTATCTATAAATAAAAAAAATCGAAATTAATAATATTTTGGAAAAGTGAAATTATTAAAATTTAATTGAATTGTATGTTTTATTATATTTAAAATATTGTTCTTTGTTTTTTATAAAAAAATATTTATTTTATTTTTAAATTTACATGAATAAACTAAAATCAATATAAAAAAAATTCAAATGAATGGTGGGTGAGTTCTGGTTCTCTGAATTCCCTACAGATCTCAGAATTCCATGATTCTCTTTTAAATTAACCCACCTTTTCGGAAATATATATCCAAGAGAAAAAAATACAATTAGAAAGTTCTTTTTATTGGCTAAATCAATTTGATATGGAGAATATTGATGACATGACGTGTTATTATTGGATGAGTCTGTGATAACATGATAGATAGAACATATGTAATAATTTTTTTAATTTTAACATATTTATTTTTAATAATAATTGTATTTATTTGATACGATTTAATTCAATTTCTACATAATAAAAAATCGAATAATTTGAACTGAATTAAATACATTTATTTGTTTTTATACTTATTCTAATATTTAATAAAAAATAAAAGCATTATTTTTTTCCTCAAGTTTAAATAGATAGACACAAAAACAATATTAAAAATATATTAGATAGAACCAAAATTTAATCGGATGTGTTTTTTAACCCTGCTACAGAACCAGGTAATATGCACCTACGCCTAGTTGCTAAAACATTGCCTCACGTAATGATACTAACTTGCATAAGGTGTTTGATGATGGCTTAGACTCATACTCAGCAGAAGCGACAATAGTTTTGGGTGAAATGGAGGAGTCTGATGATGAGGACGGTGACTTCATTTTAAAACTCTTAACGACCGATTATGTTGATGCTTCGCCAGCAGCGACCAAAAACTCTCCTGTTGCACCGACATTAAATCCTGCGGCAGTGGCAGTAGCACAGGGTGACAAGGCTAGGAAGCAAGTTGCCCTAGGAACAGTTGTCTTAGCCCCGCCGGCACGAGCACCAGCTTCCATCGCCAAACCATTTGAAATCAGGAAAGCCATGCCTCCTCAAGAGCTTGAAAACCTAGCAAAAACTGACCCGAAGAGGGCAACAAGGTATTGAATTTTAATGGACATAGTACTGTTATTACTTAGCAGTATACAATGGATGAACTATATATAGTCTTGTTTCCTTTGAGTTTATTGTGAAATTCAGTTCAATGCTTGCCCATAATTATTTTGAATCTGTAAAGGATTATCACAAATCGAAGGTCAGCTATGAGGGCTAAGGAGAGGAAGAAGCTGTATACATACACGCTCCAACATGAGCTACAAAAGTTGAAATCTCAAGCTGCTCAATCATCAATTCAATTGACCTTATTGGGGGTAAATCATCAAATACAAAATTTAGCTATATAATTTGGTTTCTAGTTGAAAAGAGAAATTTCTTATTTTTATTGTATCTACTTATACCATATGCTGTTAATCAGATTTTAATGTGATTTCCCTCAAAAAAAGTTTGAATATTTTGTGGTGTTGCCTCTATAAATGGGCAGACAGAGCATAATGCCTTGAGTGATGAAAATTCCAAACTGAAAGATCGTGTACACTTCGTTAAGCGAATGATTGCCATGCAAGAGTGTAAGGATTCTTTTTGCTTTTATTTTTTAGCAGATTTTGTATTCTTATTCATTACATTTTTTTCCCTTTAATTTGTATAGCTTGATGCTGTTATCGAAGTGTGTTTCATGAATTAATTATGGCCATTTTAAGGTTACAAATATAGAGATATGTATGCATGCACATACACATATCCTAATGGCTGAACAGAAATTGAAAAATTGTTACAAATTGGAGTAGAGTGATGATTGAAGATTGAAATGCATACTTAATAAAAGTAGGATGTTTATTTTTTTCTTAAGCGTTCTGATCATTTTTCTTTTTACAAGATACATTTAGGTCCTAATGAAACCATTCCAGGTAAAGAACATGCCTCTCATGCAACATTTTCCCCATGGAGTAAACATATTCCTATGTTCTTTTGACAGCAAAAACTGATGAAATCAGAAAGGAGATTCAGTTTTATAAACTTTTACTGGCTAGACAAATGCGGGGTGCAGTTGATGGAAGCAGGATTAGCTCTAGTGCACCTTCTGCTAACGTTAACGCCCAGCACCATGCTGTGAGTCCATCCTCGGCTGCCCAACAAGGCCTGAATTTACCAAGTCTGACCACCCATGTGCACCAGCGTCTGCAGCATGATTCTCAACAGCCGCGAGCTGGACAACGCCCCAATCAAGTTCGTCAGGCATAGCATTAGAATTACTATCCAACCCACAATGAGTGGCTGTGGCCTCGACATGTTCGAGTATAGCAGCTACTGTCAAACCAACCACACATCCATCTTGTAAACATCCATCGTTGTGGGATTAGTATATATTGTTGGGTTTCTGGCAAAGAACTACATAGAAATTGTCAAGACAGTCGATGTTAAGTACCTTTAATTTCTGAAGAATTTGTGTGCTTGATTTAATATAAATAATAGTACTATATTATTACACATTCTTATTATATGTCTGAAAATTATTCTATGTTCTTATTATACATATCTCTCCAATAGTTTGCATTCATTTCCCTCCTGTGTTCCATCTCAGTTTTTATTCTTGACTTCCTAACCGATGAGCAGGCTTTGCTTAGTGGAGCAATAAGAAGGCAGGAATGGAAATTTTCTAATCAAAGAGTGATAGACTATATATAGCAAGATCAGAGGCTATATACATATTAGTAGTTGGTATCAAATACTGAAATACTGAAAAATTTCAGAGTGCTAAGGTGCATTAAGTCAAAGGACAAAGAAACTAAACATGCCTTTCTTTTCTGAATTACTTTTCTAAACGTTTCATCAATCAACTTGAAGCCAACTCTCGTTCAGCTGCAATGCCAAACATCCAAAATGCATAGGGATCCTTATAATTGCTACTACAACAAACTACTCAGTTCCTGCAGCCAGCCTTTAATCCTCACACCTGCATTAAATATTGCCAAGTAGATGTCACGCTTATTAGCTTCAACAAGTTGTTGGAAATAAAAGAATTTAGGGACTCCACAAAATTAAATGACCATATGATAGAAAGAGAAAAGAGCCTTGGTTACATACAGTGCCACATTATTCAAATTAACATGCATGACACACAAGAAAAATTTCAAGCTCGTGTACGATATTTTAAAACAATGGAAAAACTTTTACATCTAAATAAGTTCCTATAGACACTTTTTGAACATTTCCCATTGAGTAAATTTGTCTGCAAGAGATGTAAATAGCCATGCCCATACTAGTTGCTATACTTAATTATACACTTCTAAGTGTCACACAGACAAAAAACTATTGATGGCCCTCATAATAATAAGAGTTTTTGTTTATTAAACTCTTCATCTAGCATATATAAGCCACATTATATTGAGTAAACCAGAAAGAATATATTGGTGTCACATCCTAGTTATATGATTATCAATTAAATTGAATAAGCACCAATGGTGATCTCGTAGCATAGTATAAAATGAAAATAAAAAGAAAGAAAAAAGAAAAACCTAATTAATTGTTAATATAGATTGGTAAATGTACCTCAGCAATAGTAATGCCAAAAACTGTTCAAAGTTTCCACCAGTTGGCCGCCAAAACAGTTCAATTCTTTTAGTCGTAGTCTCATTATAGATTATGGCACGTACATCATCCTCCCTTAATATGGTTTTCACCTGGAATGAATTATGTAACAATGAATTAGAATCTGGTGCTCCACTTCAGATAATAAAAGGGTCAACTTTCTAGTGATCTCGATGGTCAACTTTTATGATCAAGTGTTTGGCAGGTAGGTTTTAAATGTAACAGAGATGTACCTTAAGTACTCAAAGAAACAATTGTTGGTTCCAAAGATGTGTGTTAGAGAGAGGATGAATAGCACTTTCTGAATATCACTAAACTTAACTTTTAATTAAAAGCTAGTTAAAGGTCAATGATGAGAAGTTAAATGCCAGATGAAAGAATGATTTAAAAAAGAATGAAATTAAAAATAAAAGAGAATAGACAATGCACAAAGATTTATAGAGTTCAATCTCTTTGACCTACATGCACTACCTTAATCTTTCAATTAAGGATTTTCAAACCAAATCACTAGAATCAATAGAATTCCCAAGCTTCCACTAAGCTTTTATAATGGTTTTTCACAGGTTCAGCTACAACCTTTAACAATGGTTTTTTTCGAGATTAACCAAAACCCAAAACTAACTTTTCTAAAGCTTAGTTAGAACCTACAACAACAATCAAACTAAACCAAGCTTGATTAATCCCCTTAGAGTGCCTCGCACACTCTAAGTAATCAAGGATTATAGATATGGAGAAGTACCTATGATCACTAACCTGATCTGAATGGTACAAGATGAATCGCTAAACTCTATTACAAAGATTTGAGTGAAGTGCAAAATGCGCTAAACTCTATTACAAAGATTTGAGTGAAGTGCAAAAAGGATTGAGAGAATTTTTGCTATTTTTGGGCTCTTTTTGTTCTTGAAAGCATCTTATGGTCTTCTTAGCCGTTGGAAATGTCTTTTATACTTGAAAAAAATCAACTTTGATGGATGTTGCAGCTTTAGACCGTTAAAAACATTTTAGAGTCCTTTCTAGCCGTTAATCTTCTAATTAAGGATTTTCAAACCAAATCACTAGAATCGATGGAATTCCTAAACTTCCATTAAGCTTTTATAATAGTTTTTCATAAGTTCAGCCACAACCTTTAACAATGGTTTTTTTCGAGATCAACCAAAACCCAAAACTAATTTTTCTAAAGTTTAGTTAGAACCTACAACAACAACCAAACTAAACTAAGCTTGATTAATCCCCTTAGAGTGCCTCGCACACTCTAAATAATCAAGGATTATAGATATGGAGAAGTACCTATAATCACTAACCTGATCTGAATGGTACAAGATGAAGCGCTAAACTCTATTTACAAAGATATGAGTGAAGTGCAAAAAGGATTGAGAGAATTTTTGCTATTTTTTGGCTCTTTTTGTTCTTGGAAGCATCTTATGGTCTTCTTAGCCGTTGGAAATATCTTTTATATTTGAAAAAAATCAAGTCTGATGTATTTTGCAGCTTTAGATCGTTAAAAACATTTTAGAGTCCTTTCTAGACGTTAATTTGTCTTCAGACATTCAAATTCATATTCTTAGATAGTGTGCTTTTAGTTGGTTAACCATACTTCTTAGTCGATTAGGTTTTTTTTTGTCTCGCAATCAAATTCTTTAACAGTGAGCTTTTAGCTAGCTAATCATACTTCTTAGTCGATTAAGTCTTCTTTATCTCGCAAGTTGCTTCACTCTGTTAATCGATTAAGTAAGACTTTAACCGATTAAATAAGACTATCTTTGATCCAGCCAATTTCACTTTTGGATTTTAGCTGATTAACTCTCTTGGTTATCCGATTAAGAGATTTCTGTTTGTGGCTCATTTGTAACTCTTTACTCTGATGAGTTTTGATGTTTGCTTTTCGATAATTAATTTATTTTTGACATACATTTTCATCCTGTACACTCAAGTAGTATAGTTAAACATCAATAAACGAGAATATTTTCTTATCATAAAAAACTTATGAAGCCAACAACAATAGTACTAACTAGCTAGTATATAAAATTAATGCGAAATAAAATCTTAAACAATAATTGATAAAAGCATTTTAGTAGGATTAGAGTCTTTGATTGCATACAAACCATCAATCCTTTACTCCACTTACATAACATCCGTCTAGGATCAGATTTTCTAGATTCACACATCTCGAGAAGTCATCATTATTTGCAAGAGAGAAGCTGATAGTTTGGACACCGTTGATGATTAAAGTGGATTTCTTGGACAGAATGCGACCCTACATAGCGGAGGACTCTGTCTATAGAATTTGTATCTAATGGCATGTTTTGGAACTTAAAGCTATGGAGATTAGAGGGTTCACGTCGAGAGAGGACGTGGCGAACAAATTTTTTGAAGGAAGTAAGATTCCTAAATGATTTGCAGTCTAAATTGAGGGTAGGTAGACGAGTCCAGAGATCGTTCCACCTCTTGGACAACACACATGTTTGGACTGCATTTTTGGTGTCCAGAATGGAAAGAATCTTATGGATTAAACTATCTGGCAAGTCGCTGAGCCTGTCTATTTCATTTTCTTTGAGAGCTCTTGTAGCCATTGAACTAGGAAAGGAAGAGGCTACTGATACTCTAGTTTTTAAGCTTTAAATGTCGCAAATAAAGTCAACACTTGATGGGTCATTCCTGGACACCAAGGAAGAAAATGGAGGGAGAATGGGATGTTTTCACGTATATTATTTCAGCTGTTGATGTTCCCGAGAAAGCGAATTTATGCAGACGCAGCGGAGTGATTTACTTGGGGAAGGAAAATGCACTAATGGAAGCTTGTAAAACTATGCTGAACAAGAAAGAAGAAACCGTGGGGAAGCAGAGGATTTTCAAATTTAATCCATGAGCTGTTGATCTTCCCCACAATTGGCTTCCTGTGAACACCCTTTGATTGGTTTTTACTGATGAATTTCTCTATGACCCTAATCAAATCCATGAGCTATTGACTTAAATCACATATTACCCCAAAGTTTTTTCAACCTTTAATTTTACTTGCGCATGCCATGTGGTAGTGGAAGCCAGCTAAATATATACTTTGCGTTTGATCTTATTGTCCTTCATTCCCATCTGATTTTCTTTCTTGACTCCTTAACTGTTTAGCAGGCTTTTGCTTAGTGGAATAACAGAAAATGGTAATTTTCTAATCTAAGAAAGCAAGCAAAATGGCAAGTTCATTGCCTATGTAGACTTGGTTATGTAGACTTGGCGTTGGTTTCCAGTGCCGGCTTAAGGGTAAAATCACCACAACGGTGGTTTTAGGTTCCAAATTTTCATAACTCTTAATTTTATAATAATAATATAATTAATTATATATCTACTATTGTCTATGGCCTAATAAATATCAATTTTCTCTCCTTTTTACATCTCTATTAATTATCAACTATTTAATTCATTTCTCATGTAAAAATCAAGATAATTAATAAAATAACATATTTTCTCACTTCCCTAATTATGTGCCTAATAAATCTTGATTTTTTTTATCACTTTCTAATTTCCACATTAATACTATTAATTCTCAATTATTTCTCCTATTTCTAATCCATTAACAATAATATGTATTTAATGATCTCTAACAATTTTTTTTTAACTTTTTCTTCTATTTCTAATCAACTAACGATAATATGTATTTAATAATCGCCAACATCTATTTGTTTTCCTATATATAAAACTAATTATTTTTTTTCAATTTATAGTATCCACTTTTAAATTCTTCTTTTCTTATTTGTTTTTTTTCATTTAACTTCAATTTTCCTTTAAAGAATACGCAGGAATCTGTTATGCTATTATCTTCATAAAGCTATGAGCCTCATTTGGTATTTGCAATAAGTATTTAACAATTAGGTACTATTGTTTTAATTTTTACAGACTTTTTTAATTTAATTTAGAGTTTATATAATATTGTTATATTATCTCTATTTTATGTGATAGTTGATTTATTGAATTAGAAATTTAACTAAAAATTTCAATAAAAAAAGTCTCAGTTGAATATTTAATTTTAGATTTTTAAAGTTATTAAGCCTTTCTTGTTGGTTTCAAATATTGAAATAAATAAGCTTATGATCCATAGAGATGGTTTTCTTGGCTTAATTTACTTTTCTTAACTTTTCATCTGTCATTGTACAATTGCTTTTTCTTCAGCTGTAATTGCAATCTCTGCCAAAATCTTTCCTTAAACATTACTACTACAGGAAACTGTTTTCAGACCTTGCCATCACAGCCTTTAATGCTCACACCTACATTACTTATCAAATAAATTACAAATTTATTAGCTTTAATCTTACTGGATTTGGAAGAATTTAGCTACTCCATGTGAAATCTCACATTAAGTAAGAAGATAAGTTAGGAAATCCTTAGGTGAGCATATAGATTACATATTTTGAACATCAAACTTAGTTTTAATCTTCAAAAGAATTCATTGGCACTTTTGGTTGTTTGTCACTTTTGAAGTAAAAAATTTTTTAAGTTTGGAAATGGTCAAAATATACGATTTTTATAGAATAATCTTTTAGGAATAAAAAATGGTGGTGATGATTCCCTTGATTTTTAGATAACAAAAAAAATGATTTTTTTCAAAATTTTTGGAGTACGCTTGCTGTGGCAAATAGGAGCCGAAATTTTAATTTCAATCAAACTTTTTCGATTTTGTTCTTGAAACCAAAATTTAGATTTTGATTCTTTGGAATTTAGATTTTTTTGATTTTTTTATTGAATCCAAATGGGTGGTTGTTTGCTTATTTACATTAAATATCTTAAGTAAATAGAGAGTAAAAAGTAAAGAGGATATTTACTTAAATGGTATTTAATGTAAATAAATTGGACATGTTTTTATAAGCAATCTACCATAGAAATTGCATTCTGTCTCAAATGTATCGATATATGTTCATGATGTATCGATACATTTAACCCAAAAAGGGTTTTTAATGAACATATATCGATACATTTTCTCCAGAACCAAATGTATCGATACATGAGCCAATATATCCAAACATTTCGTCAATTTTTGAAAAACAAATAAAACGGATAAAAAGGTATTTCACATCCCATAGTATAAGTATGACCTCAACTCCGAGGGTTTTCATTCTAAGCCGTCTCCCATAAGTTTTTCAGCAACTCTAAGCTCTCTCAAAGCCATTTTCACCCCAAATCATCATTTTGGAAGATTGGAAGCTTAGTTTTGGGTTTTTCAAACAAATGTGACATCTTTCAAATTTTAAATCGTAATTTGTGAATTTTTTGGCACTAAAAATATTATTTTTATACCTAAATTTTTTGTTGAACACTAAAGCTCAAAGATTTTGTGATTTTTCTTAGCATCAAAGCTCACCTAAGGTAAGGATGAAATATTCATGGGTTTCTAAGCATGGGTTTTGGCTAGAAAATAGTTTAGCTAAGAGCGAGTAGTTTCGAAAGTATTTATAATGATTATTATGAGATTTGTATTCTAGGAAATAATGTGATGATTGTTGTACAATAGGAATACTTGCAAATTCCACGGATTGTGCCTAAATGGAGTTGTGATTGGAGCTAGGAATCGAATCTCCAACTAGGTGAGTGGATACACCACTTTCAAATTATTTTGATATGTAAAGTTAGCACGATTTCTATGAAAAGGATTATTTATGTATGTTGAAATGATATGTCTAAAATAGTTTGTCAAGGATTTGAGTTTCAAGAATGAAAATGATTATATAAGAAAAATAAATTCTTAGTGATTGTGATATGATTGATACAATGATTTTCAAATTGTTTAGGAATATATTATGTATGTAAATATTCTACTATGTACTAGTTTTCAACAAAGGGGGACAAGCACCTTAGGTTTGAAGTCCACTCGATTACTTTGGTTTACGAACTAGTGTGGGTATGAGATATTGTATATTTATTTATAGATGTTATAATGTGCATGTTTGGTATGATGAATGCCATAAGATTATGTATATGATGTAAATTCCATATACCATATGAGATGATTAAGTTTGCATGATGTATACTATAAGATTGTGTATATTATGTAAATTCCATATACCATATGAAGTGATTAAGTATGCATGATAAATGTCATGAGATTATGCATATGATGTATATTCCATATATTACATGAGATGATTGAAAAAACATGATGAATGCCATGAGATTATGTATAGGATGTGTTTTCCATATACCTTATGAGATGAGTAAGCTTGTATGTGAAGGACATTCCACATACCTAATGCTATGAGAATGAGAACTTTATGAGTGTGATTGATTCCACTTTCACGGGTTGTAAGTGATGACTTCACTTTTATGATACATCCTAAATGCCCAAGGGCAATGAGGATGTACGTTGTTGGCCCAAGGTGATGGGGGATGTATCATTACAAAGTATAAGTTTAATGTTAATGGAATGATCATAACTATTATGTTTATGGTATGTTGCATACTAATATTGTTTAAGCATTGTTCATGAATTGTACTTTATGATGGCATGAGAATGTGCTTAGTGAAGAAGACTGATCCTTAGAGAAAGTCTCAAGAGATAAGGGAACTTAAGGAATGGTAAAAATGGAAGATTTTGTCCAAAAATCTAGATTCTGGGCTAAAAGTATCGATACGTTCTACACAAAATGCTTCAATAGGCTTTTTGTGTGAAATGTAGCGATACATTTTACTAATGTATCAATAAATGCTTGAAAGTATCGATACATTCTTGAATGTATCGATAGATTTGGTATAGAATAGGTTGTTTGATTGAATTTGATGGGAATTTCAAAGGTAAAGGATTTCCAAAGGTTTATATTAACATGTTTTCAGATGAATGATATTCAAATGTGTTTGAATAACATGTTTTATGAATTCCATGATTAAATTGTTTATGAATATCAAGAGATTACAAATTCATGCTTACAAAATACTCTTATCCCTTAGCTTGTCCCCTTCCCATATCCACTAACGAAGTTTTTATGACTCACACGTTAATTTTCCCACTTATTTTATTGTAAATTAGTGATAACGTCTGATAGCAGCCAGTGTCACAGATATTAGTGTCTGATTTTCATTCTTTTGTAGGTGTCTAGCTGCCACTTGATGCCTAGAGGGTCGGCCACGTTTCGTTGATGAGTCAGTTTTTACTTTATGTTTATATTTACAGACTGTGAATATGTTTATATTAATGTTGCTAAGGTTGGCATTTTACATTGATAATGTTATGTACAATATTATGATAATGGCTGGAGAGCTTACATGGACACTTGAGGGTGTTGTTGACAGCAAATGTAAATGTACATAACGATAGTGGTACTTTTTCATATATATATATATAACATATGTATCACATATGTATCTATGTATACCAAATGCTTGAGCTTATACAATTAAGCTGAGAAGTTTCTTAATTGTATAATGAGTATTATGAATACATGCATGATGATTTCGCATGTAATGGATGTTATCAGATGCTTTTGCATGCAATGATGAATGTTTGATGAGGTTATGGTAAGAGGCTTGCTTGGGCCTAACGAGTTATGCTCGTTCGGGTTAATGTGCCGATCACGATCTCTCTAGAAAATGGGATGTCACAAAGTTGGTTTCAGAGCTTTAAGTTTGTACAGTTCTAGGAATTGCCTTAGTTGCTAATGGAATGTTTGGGGTCATATCTAGGAATCTTGTTTTTGTTTTGTGTACCTAGGCACAAATTGAGAATAGGAAACATGCATTTAATTCCTTTTTTGTTTAACCTTTTTATATTTAAAAGATATGTCTAGCATTGTCATAAGTCCATGGTGTTGAGTTTTACAGTATAAGTTGCTTTTGTCTAAGTGAGATATGCCGCTTAGGACACGGGCTAGAGCTAGAGGCATGGCAAAGCTCGAGTCTCCCACAAAGACTATTGATAGACCATGTATGCTCATTGTTAGGGGCCATGGCAGACGCAGCAGGGTCACTAGCTCAGGGAAGACAAATACCCTTGTTAGTGCATAGATAAAGGGATAAGATCTCGAGGTATTAGTTTAAAGATAAGCTTTCGAGGTTGTAACACCCCTAGTGAAGGTAGTTACCTTAAAGAATTTAGCCACTTACTTATAGGGAGTTAGTCAGACTATGGAGCTATTAGCTCAAGAGATATTAGCTCAGAGGAGATGGGGTGAGGGTACCCTATTGTTTAGGCTTCCCTTGGTTCACAAAGTCAGCATGACCTCAGCAGTTTGGGATTACTATAGTCGCTTATGAGGTTGCACTAATAGAGTTCATGAGGCTAAGACCTTCATGGTTTTTAGAATTTGATGCAACCGAAGATGCTCAAGAGTTCGTAGATAAGATAAAGGTGATCTGTAATGTACTATGTTGTACTAGCACGACATTAGTGGAGTTTACCGTTTCAAGCTCGGCAAGGTAGCTCGACAGTGGTATCAGATGTTATTTAGTGATAGAGCCATAGATGTTGCTCTGATGACTTGGGATGAGTTTAGCATAGAATTCTTAGAGTGTTTTCTACTAGATAATGTGTGAAAGGCTAGAACACATGAGTTTGAGACCTTAGTGCAGACGACAGGCATGTTAGTGGCAGAGTACAATGTGAAGTTCACAAAGTTGGCTATATATGCCCCATATTTGACTATTACAAAAAAAATACAGACTCAAGAGGTTCGTAAATGGTCTATAATGCCCTCTATATAGGGTTGTAGCATCTCATGATTTCACTACTTACTCTAAAGCCATGAATTGTGCACAAAGATTGGAGCTCAAGGATGGAGAGGGATGGTCAGATGGACCTAAGCCTAAAAGGGCCAAGATTAAGGCTGTTTGGGTAGTAAAGATTCCTCAAGTTGACAGGGCCATCATGGAGGCTCACAAGATCCTATCAGGGGAAGGAGGCTGAGAGAGATGGACATAGCTGAGGCCATAGAGGGATTACACCTCATGATTAGTGAGGTGCTAGGCAGAGTTTTCCTCTTCTTCCTCTGTGTTCTACTTGCAGTAAAAAGCATAAAGGACAAAGCATGCAAAGTTCCACTTCATGTTACACATGTGGACAGTTTGGACATTTTGCAAGAGAGTGCCTATCGAGTCATTTGTCTTAGGGAGATACAAAAGGGCATGCACCAGTAGTTTTACCACCCTTACTTGTTGCTGCACAGCCTGTTAGAGGCACTAGAGAGGTAGAGGCAGAGGTACTGGTAAAGCCACTCAAGGTAGAGCATCGGGGACTCGATTTGGTACTTGTCAGTTAGAATTCTACCTACGCAAGTATACGTATCGAACAGATAATATATTAGTAATCAAAAGATCGATCTCATAGATAACTGATCTAAAATCTTACTAAGTACTAAAATTGAAACAATTTAATTTTATCCAAACAATTAAATTCAAATAACTAAATTAGTTAACAAAAACTAATTAACCAAAATTTAAACTAAAAAGAAAAATCAAAACAATAATAACTTGGGTAAAAATCAAATTAAACGGACTAGAATTACAATATCCCTCACATTTCATCTAAATTTTACCTTTCTTCCTTAACTTATTTCAACGAATTAAATTGCTCACCTAGAGTCCTCAATTATTTATAATGGTTTCCCTACTTATATTATAAAAATATTTATTTTAACCAAAACACTATATCTGTTGGTCCTAAAAGGAGTGTTAGACGGAGGTGAATAGCATTTTAAAATATTTTTAAGGTAAATTCAAAAATTTGAAAACTGTTAGGAAGATTTATGATGGATGATTGAGAACTTGTGAAGGTTAGTGAGCACTATGTAAAGAAAGGTTAAAAGAAGTGGACAAAACCCAATATTTATAGTCATTCGGTCCACCTGATTTACATCCAATACCTTGATCTTCCCAATCAAGGATTTTTAATCCCAACTTCACTAAAACTAGTAGAATTAGCAGCTTCAACCAAACTTTTACAAAGTGAGCTTCTAACCCAAGCTTAAAACCCTATAGCAAGTCCTAAGCTTTTCCTAGCTTAAACTACCCCTTAGAGTGTCTCGCACACTCTTAGTAAACAAGAAATAAAAGATAAAAGGAGGTACAAATAATCACTTAACTGATTTAAGTTGTACAAGCTTTAGCATAAACACTTTACAAAGATAAGAGTAGAATACAAGTGTTAAGATAAGGTTTTTGAATGTTTTTAAGCTCAAAATCACTCTTGATAGCTTCTCTATATGATTTTTGATTGTTGGAGAGGCTTTAAATACTTGGGAGACTGATTATAGCCGTTACTAGCCATTATTTTGTCTTCTAGCGGCTCTTTTCAAATAAGCAGACAGTGTTTCGTTAACTGGTTACAAGCAAACTCTAACTGATTATAGCTTCTTTGCCTTGCACTGTCTTATAGCTGTGTACGCTGTGTTAATCAATTAGAGGAGGCTATAACTGATTACAAACTTGCTATTTTCATTTTTCTCTATACAACAATCTTCCTTTAATTGGTTAATTCTCCGTTTAACTGGTTAAGGCTTCACTTCCTTCAACCTTAACTGATTAAAATTAGCTTTAACTAATTAAAAATTCTTTAAATTTGATATTTCCCATTTTGGCTCCCTTCAACAGTCAACCTTCTTGCAAATTTGTTTTGGTGCTTGAAAGTACTAAGACCTTGTGTTCTAATTAATTAACCAAACTCCTTAGTCTATTAACATGCCTCTATTTTCAGCATCCAGCACCTTCTTAATCAGTTAAGCCCAGTGCTAATTGATTAAAGCTCTTCTATCTTGCTTTTACCTAGCACCCAACGTTGCCTTAACTAGCTAAGGCTCTATGTTAATCAGTTAACAACTTGCTATATTCACTAAGTTTTTTCTTCTTTGCTTCTTTAACTAATTAACCAATCTTGTAATTAAGCAAGCTTCTTGACTTACTTCCAAACAACAAATATAGTAAGGGTTTTAAACTTTGTCCTGCACACTTAAACAAAGTAACTAGACGTCAATGAATGAGAATTTTTTATTATCATAAAAAATATGGAGTCAACAATATCCCTATGTGAATTGAAATTAAAATATACTCATTAAGATTAGGCTCTAATTCTGGTTACATATGACGATAGGTATATTCCTATCCTATACACAAATCAATTAATATGATCATATGCTATTCCAGTTTTAGTCTAGACTAAACTCCCTTTCCCAAGTTTGTTTGGGTTTCTAAATCAATTTAATTGGTGGCCAAGCAATTAAAAGAATTAAGGATAAATTGGAATAAATAATTCAACTCCATTGAAAATAAGTAAGAAAGAGATTTTAAAATTAGATAACATGTGAGTTCAATTGCAATCCTAGAAAAATAGTTTAGTTCATAATATATAATAAAAACTTCATCCAAAAAAAATTAACCATTAATCCAAGTCAAAGAAAATAAGAAAAACACAAAAGTAAAGAGAGAAAACTAATAGTTGAAGCTTTGTGATCTTGATTCTCCCTCAAATTCTCTTGGTTTCTTGATTTATTTTTGGCTTTTTTTCTCTAGAAAAATTGCTTGTTGCCTTCTCCCAGAAACCTCTGAGAAAGGCCCTTCAAATAGCCTCACAAAGTCTTCGCTTCCAAAATCTCGTAAAATGTTTATTTTTGGAAAATTTCTCAAGAGCCGCAACCTTCATTTTGAGAGTCACGACCCTCAAAAGTTTTGTGTTGTAATCTTGCGTAAAAGTCTTTTCAGTGTCGCAACACTGGCTTCTTGATGATTTATATATATGATCCCATTAGAACTAGGCAAAGTAGTAAACATAAAAGTTGTCGCCTATTTCTTAGCTTTCTAGTGGTCTAAGAATCATCTCATTTGGAGTTTTGTAGAGAGAGTTATGGTCAAAATATCACAACATATTTAGAAAATTCTACACTTAATTATCCTTGCTTGATTCACCTTCACGAAGTTTTATGCACTTGCACACCTTCAAAACAAGGACTAAATTAGTGATAGATCAAATTAGAACTTAAACATAAAAATGAACTAAATTACTAAAATTAAAATATTCCAACATATATGAAACTTAATAAAGAAAAGCATAAAAACTTTCTAAAATTACTTAAAAACACAAGGACTTAGATATTTTTAATAATCAAAATGTGGCAAAATAACTTTGATATAGAATTTTTACACCCCTAAACTTAAGATTATGCTATTCCTTGAGCAAAAGAAAAGTAATAAAAAGATTTTTCAAGAAACAAAAATTCACCAAGTTATGATTTCTCAATTTTTTCTCAGAAATTATCTCATAATTTCAACTTAAGGTAAAATACTGCTAATCTTCAAATTCATGAATCAATTCAAGTGAAAACTAATTTTTCGAATGGACTTCTTGTGTGTGTGTGAATGTTCTCTTGCAAAGAATATCATGCAATTTGGATTGATTTATACTAAGTCAAAGCATAGATTAGTCCCAAGATCTCACAAGTTCGCTTTTCATCTCTCTCTCCACTAATGTAGACTAGTACTTATTCAAAGATCAATAAGTCTTCATTAGGCTTATAATGTAAGGCTAGGGTTAAGGTATGATAAAGGATATATTTATGCTCAAATTCACCCTAAGCTCTTAATCAATCCTGGATCTATAAAGAGCTAAAAAAAAATTTATAGCACCTCCAAACTTGAAATAAGTTTTCCTTTGTACGACACACTTTGTTTCTTTTTTTTTACTTGTTTTTTTTTCTTCTTTTTACACTCCCAACCTTATTTTTGACAATTATGAAGAAGGGTAAATTTTTAACACCTATCACCTTTTTTTTTTTTTTTATCAATCCACCTTTCTCCCTTAATTTAATTTTAAGCTCAAAATATTTCCTGGAAAAATCCAAATACTTTATGGTGAAAGGTTCAAAATTTGAAATTAATAAAAAGGTTTAGGCTAATATGTGTTTACAAAGAAAAGGAAAAATAGGCTAAAAAAGAGTTACTAGGGAGAAATATATATCAAGGTTGGCTCGAAAAGGCTCAAACGGTCCTAAGATGGCTTAAATCATCTCCTATCTTAAGTGTTATCTAAGATTTTGTCTTAAGAGAGAATCAAACAAATTCTAAAATCCTTAACTTCACTATACTTTTATTAACATAAACTTTTTTTAAATCACATGACAATTCTAAGTAAAAAAAATATAGTGCTCAAATTATTAAAAGTCATATTCTACAATGAAGCTATCACAAGAATATCAACATAAACTTAAATATTACCCATATTCTTCCCAAAAGCTAAAATCATGGAATAATCAAAATATCATCCTAGGATAGGGACAAATCATAAACAAGGGAAATGATAACTAATCCTAAAAGCATACAAATAATTAAAATTAAATCTAAAACTTCCACAGAATATTCGCCACCAAAAAAATTAATTCATCCCCCTAAACTTAAACTAAATATTGTCTTCAATGTTAGAAAAAATAAAGAAAAGGTAAAGAATACTCCCTTGGTGGTTGGATGAATCCGAAGAAACTCTAATCTTCCTCCTCATCTTCATTATCATCAATGCTTGTAAGAGGCCTTTTTCTTAGAGCAAAAAGAAAATAAATAGAGATTAAAGTAGAAATATAAATAAATAAATAAAATTGAAATGAGAAAATATGAGTTTCAAAAGCTTAAGTTGCCTCTCAAGAAGTGCTTGTTATAGTCACGAGCTTGACAATAACACCCATTTTTTCAGTTTGTCATCCTTAAATACTGTCTGAAGCTAAGCCCATTAACGATGAATGTGCTCGTATCCTCACTATCGATTTCAATTATTCCATAAGGATAAATTTTGACCACATTGAAAGGACCTAACCATTTTTCTTTGTGTTTCCATGGAAAAAGCTTGAAGTATGATCGAGAAAGTAACACTACTTATTGTCCAACCTTAAAAAGACAATTAGATGGTGGTGGAGGATGCTCATGCGATGACTTTTTAGGTTAATATTCGAAGGTGGTGGCTTAAACTCAAAGATTGGTGCTTGCTCACTTGTAGGTGGAGAAACAGGCTTAACCTTATCTTCTTCAACTAAATCCACTTTATAATTGTATATGGATACTTGATTGCATTGAAAATATTAAACTCCACTACCTTTTCTCCAAGTTTAAAAGTTATCTTGCCTTCCTTTACGTCAATGATTACACCAATAGTATCCAAGAATGGTCGTTCCAAGATTAAACGAATTTCCACATCCTCTTCCATCTCAAGTACAACGAAATCCATTGGAATGTAGAGATGCCCAACTTTAACCAACACATCTTCAATAATCTCCATAGGGTACTTGATTTTTCTATCAGATAATTGCAAAGAAACTGTAGTAGGTTGTATCTCATCAAGTCCAATTTTCTCAACAATTGACAAAGACATAATTAAAACACTAGCACCCAAATCACACAAAGTTTTAAAAAATTTAAATCTACCAATAGTGCAAGGTATAGAAAAACTCCTTGGATTCTTCAGCTTTGGTGGAAGCTTGTTTTGAAGTATAGCACTGCACTCCTCAATAAGTGCAATTGTTTCAAAGTCTTCTAGCTTCCTCTTCTCGGTTAGGATGTCTTTAAAAAACTTAACATAGCTTGGCATGTTTTTCAAAGCTTTAACAAAAGGAATATTTATGTGGAGCTTCTTGAAGACATTGAGAAATTTCTTGAACTGCTTATCCAGCTTTTGCTTTTGTAACCTTTATGGGAATGGTGGTGGAGGATAATTTGCTTGAAACTTCACTTGATTTTTTGCTTTCCCATCATCTTTTTGTTGACCTTCAACTTCTTTTTCAACAACTACCTCTTCATTATCCACATGTTCTTTGGAATACTCAATTGATTTTTCTTTCACCCCTTCAACTTCTTTTCCACTTCTAAGGGTAATTGCATTGCGTTGTTCCTTACCTTTGGGATTGGCTTGAGTATCACTTGGCAAGGCACCTTGGGGTCTACTGTTGATGGAATTTGCAAACTGTCCGATTTAGGTCTCAAGATTTCTTAAGGAGGCTTCTTAGCTTTGAATTATAGCATCATTCTTTCATATGTGTTGCATGAAGTAGGAATTAGTGGTCTAGCTTGTTGTTGAAACCCAGGCAGCATGATGGGTTATTCCATGAAAATTTTGGGTGGTTTCTCTAACCAAGATTATATGTATTAGAATATGGATTATTTTGCTACTTGTTGAAGTTTCCCACAAATTGGACTAATTCAGAATTGTATGGATACTGATCACTTGAATGGCCATCTCCACACATCTCACAAACTACAAATGAATTTTGAACAGCATGAACTCCCAACGTGTTAAACTTCTTGGATAATGCAGACACTTATGCAGTTAAGGCACTAAGTACATCAATTTCATAGACTCTAACAGCTTTTCTCGAACCAAACCTTTTTAAAAGCCATTGGTAATTATTTGAGGCTATCTCTCCCAACAAATTATAAGCATCTACAGCGTTCTTACCCATTAATGCCCCACCACCAGTGTAACGACACTTCTCCGATCGCTATCGGTGTCCGAGACCTCCGGGAAAGACCTACCAAGTCCCAAACAAGCCTTTCTCGAAATGCCCATTAATTCACTACATACTATCACCATTCCATATTGATACTTAAAACAATACTTTTATAGCGTAACTTGAACCATAAACATAATAATCGATTCAAGCTTTAAATCATTTAATCACAAGTTTATACATTGAAATCCAATATCTTCAATTATTTACTTATATCAATATCAATATCTGTTTACAACTTAATTAACAAGAGCTAAGACTCAACCTCTAATAGTAGAGCGACTCAGGATAAAACGTTATGAGATGCCTTTACCTATCTGCGGTGGATCGTACGTACTGATGATTACACGCTAAGCTAATCCCTATCTGTAAAAGGAAAAATAAGAGGGGTGTGAGTTTCACAGACTCAGTGATCATCGACCCCGTGAGCAGGCAAAGAGGAGAAACAAATATAAGGATGGAATATTTATAAATCCAAGAGTAAGCTTAGAAAACACGCTCCATTAAACAGAGAGATTTTGTTTTTATACCTTATAAGTCTTAAGAATAATAAATCACAAGTGAACATATATGAAAACGATTATATTTAGAATGCTAAAAATCTTTCAACTTCAATATTCTGTTTACAGTAAATTCAATGACAAATGTAGAATGAAGAGTCTCAAACATAAAAATGTGAAATCACTGATCACCAATGAGTACGTAAATTTCACTTGCCATTCAATAATAAATTTCAAGTGTAAATGCCATGCATTGTGTAATAGAAATCTACAAGTGAGCATCATCCTCGGGTAAGTTTAATATAGCCCTTAGGCTTACTCTCTCAAACATCATCACTTACTTGTGGGAACTGCCCACGCCATTATATATAAATCGAGGCTTCAGGTCCCCATTTACCTACTCGTGGGAGCTGACCACGTCACCCAATATAAATCGGGGCTTCAGGTCCCCCTTTACCTACTCGTGGGAATTGCCCATGCCACCCAATATGAATCAAAGCTTTAGGTCCCTTTTTACCTACTCGTGGGAACTGCCCACGCCACCCAATATGAATCGGGGCTTCAAGTCTCCCTTTATAATCAAATATCGATAATCAATAATCACTACTTTGTGCACAAAGACCACACTTAACCTGGTGTGGTAGCAGGTCTTATCCAGAGTATCTCAATCACGTTAAAATGAAAATCATTGCAATTTAATGCATTTACAAAACCTGACAGATCGAAAGCAACATAATCATAAATTGAATGTTATTCATAATTTATTTCAAAGCATGGCATATCCATCAAATCAACATGTTAAGTGAAATCAATAAATTTATTTTTTTTTTGTCAAATCCCATGAATAAAATAATGACCATTGACCCAAACATCACACAAGCTTGCAATGTATGATTTTGAAGCGAAAGCCATTGAAAGGTTTGTTTCCTCGTAATTAAAACCTTATAGATATATACTTATGTATAGTATAAAAAAATGAATTTGAAATCCTTGATTGCAATCACAAACAACCTAGAGCTTTCTACCAACTCATGCTTTCTACAATTTCGTCAACCATCAAATGTAACATATATAATATATTTATCGGGATATAGTTTTTGAAATTTAGCACCCACTCACCTCACAATAGTGAGACGCTACGTCGTTATTGGTTCGTGCGTGTATCTAGTTATTCTTTCTTACCGGTCGCTCGTTATTTTCTCCGGTACGCCACTGTAGTGCACTATCTTACTTTGGCACTTCCTATCAATAATCCAACTCAATATATTTAGTGCATCAATTTCACATTATTTCTCCTTATTTCTTCCAATTAACATCCCATGCAACTTAACACTTCTAACTAATTTATGTAAATAAATTCCTTCGACAACAATAATTCCTCACAATGAACCATTTCAAAAGTTCTTAACTTAAAACACTATTCATTCATCTCATATTTTCTTCTTTGCTTTAATCTTATGAGATATCATAAAAGAATTTTTTTTAAATATTGTATTAAAGCAACTTAATTTAATTCATATCACCAAAAATCTAAATTTACCTAAACAAGATGGGCTAGCCCCCTAAATAATCCAATTTCATAACAAGCCCATGAAACAAATAAAAAGGCAAGGAAATTTTACCAAATTGGGCTAACTTTGCCCAAATCTCCACGTTTCTTCTCTTCCTCTTTTTTTTTTTCTTTCCTTATTCCAGTCGGCCTTCTCATGAACCAGCTCTTTCTCTCCTTTTTCGCCACCTACCACCACCCAACTTTTTCTCTCTTTTTCTTTCTTTCTTTATTTCTCTTTTCTCTCGATTTTGGCTGAATTTTTTTTTCCTTTCTTCCTTTCCCGTTTTTTTCTCTCTTTCTTCTGCTACTTTTCTTTCTCTCTTCCTTCTTTAGCCGACGACTTTCCCCTTTTTCTCTTTCTTTTTTTTTTTCAGCTTTCCTCTTTCTCTCTTTCTTCTTCTCCTATTCTTTCTCTCTTTCTTCCTTGGCCAGTGGCTTTCCCCTTTTTCTGTTTCTTTTATGCCCGACACCTTTCTTTTCTTTCTTTCTTCCCTTTCCTTTCCTTTTGTTCAAGTGGCCGGCCCTATCATCATCATTTCAACACTAAAAAATATTTTAATTGATCCTTTAATTGACCACATGGGCGGTTGCCCATGTTGGTCTTGGTTTTTTTTTATATTGTTATTAATATTATTATTATTATTTATGTATCATAATATTCTTTTCTTTTTCATTTCATTATTATTTTTAGTATTTATTTTGTTCCTTTTAATTATTAAAATTTACATGTAAATCCTCAACTTCATTTTATTTACTACACAACCCTCAACTTTCATATTGTAAATTTCGGTCCTTTTGACACGTTTAAAAATTTTAATTTCTTGTATTTTTCTTCCTTTACGGGTGTATAACCAAAATGTCAAAATTGCACTTGAATGCGGTATCACCATAATATTTAAATATTTACTCACCCGCACTATCTCAATTTAAATACAAACACGCGGGTCTCACTTACATTATTTATCTCCAACATTCATTTGTACTTCTTTTCCCTCCCTTGGATTGACCATATGATCCTTCTTCACTACTAATTCCAACATTCTATTAAATATTAATATTTTAATATTATTTTATTAAAAAAATATTATTTTATTTAAAATTTTTCACTTGTCTCTTTTCGTCTTCTGGTCTCGAAACGTCTTACTAGAATTGTTACATTGACTACTATACGAAGGTACAAGGTGTTACAACCAGTAGCATCAATTATGGTTTTTATTGAACCAGCCAACCCCTTGTAAAATGTTTGAATTTGCTACCAATCAAGAAATCTAGGATATGGACATTTTCTAAGTAGTTCTGTAAATCTCTCTCAAGCTTCATACAAGGATTCACCTTTAAATTGTGTGAATGAGGTAATATCATTCCTCATCTTTGCAGTCTTATCAAACAGAAAGAATTTTGTTAGAAACTTTTAAGTCAAGTCCTCCCATGTAGTAATAAACCCATTGGGTAGTGAATGGAGCCAGCTCTTTGCTTTATCCCTCAAACAAAATGGAAACAATCTCACTCTAATAATATCATCAGTTACTCCATTATATTTGAAAGTATCACAAATTTTCAAGAAATTCACCAAATGAGAATTAGGATCATCATTGTGTAACCCACAAAACTGAACTGAAGATTGAATCATTTGAATGTAAGCTGGCTTAATTTCAAAAGTATTTGCATTGATGGAAGGCCTTTTAATGCTTTGGTGCAAACTTTGCAAAAGAGGAACAACATAATCTCGCAATGCTCTATTTTCTTCAGGAACCAAACTAATGTCATTATTGCCATTGTTGTTATTAGCCTTAGCCATTGTCTGATTTAAGATTGCAACTTGCAAAGTCTCTATTTGATGCTTTCTGAAAGTTCTTTTTATCCCAGGATCAAAAGGAATAAGATTTAAATTGTTTCTTCTTTGCATACCTTGACCAAAGATATCTGTAAACAAACAAAAAATAATATTAAATCAAGAAAAAGAAAATTTGAAATAAGACTAAATTGCTTGATATTAATATTAGGAAAAATTTTAGAAACAATCCCTCAACAACGACACCAAAAACTTATCAGTTAAAATTCTACCTGCGCAAGTATATATATCGAACATATAATATATTGGTAAGCAAAGCATCGATCTCACAGAGAATTGATCTAAAATTTTACTAAGTATTGAAATTAAAACAATTTAGTCTTATCCAAACAATCAAATTAAAATAATTAAATTAATTAACTAAAACTAATTAACCAAAGTTTAAACTAAAAAGAAAAATCAAAGTAATAATAACTTGGGTAAAAATCAAATCAAACAAGCCTAGGATTACAATATCCCTCACACTTCATCTAAATTTTACCTCTCTTCCTTAACTTATTTCAATAGATTGAATTGCTAATCTAGAGTCCGTAATTATTTATAAGGGTTTCCCGACTCATCTTATAAAAATATATATTTTAATCAAAATACTATATTCTTATGTGAATTGAAATTGAAGCAGACTTGTTAAGTTTAGGCTCTAATTTTGGCTGCATATGCCAGATAGGTATATTCTTATCGTATACACAAATCAATTAATATGATCAAATGCTATTTCAATTTTAGTCTACACTAAACTACCTTTCCCAAGTTTGTTTAGGTTTCTAAATCAATTTAATTGGTGGCCAAGCAATTAAAAGCATTAAGAACAAATTGAAATAAACAATTCAATTCCATTGAAAGTAAACAAGAAAAAGATTTTAAATTCAGATTATATGTGAGTTCAATTGTAATCTTAGAAAAGTAATTTAGTTCATAATCTTTAATAAAAACTTCATCCAAAGAAAATAAGTCATTAATCAAAGTCAAAGAAAATAAGAAAAACACAAAAGTAGAGAGAGAAAACTAATAGTTGAAGCTTGGTGATCTTCATTCTCCCTCTAATTCTCTTGTTTTCTAGCTTTTTTTTTTTTTTGCTCTTTTTCTTTAGAGAAATTGGTTGCTGCCACCTATTAGAAACATCTAAAAAATGTCCTTTAAATAGCCTCTAAAAGCCCTAGCTTTAAAAATCCCCATAAGATGCTTATTTTTGGAAAATTTCACCAGAGTCGTGGCTTTCATTTTGAAAACCGTGGTCTTTAAAGGTTCTGTGTTGAAATCTTGCCTAAAAGTCTTTTCAGTGCCGCAATATTGGCTTCTTGATGATTTTTATCTATGATCCCATTAGAACTAGGTAAAGTGGTAAACATGAAGGTTGTAACCTTGCCTCTTATCTTTTTAGTGGTTTAAGAATTATCTCATTTGGAGTTCTGTGACAAGAGTTATAGTCAAAATACCACAACATGTTTAGAAAATTCTACACTTAATTATCCTTGCTTGATTCATCTTCATGAAATTTTATGCATTTGCACACCTTCAAAACAAGGACTAAATGAGTGATAGATCAAATTTGGGCTTTTAACATAAAAATGAACTAAACCTATTGGAGTTAAAATATTTCAACATGTATTAAACTTAATAAAGAAAAGCATAAAAACTACTTAAAATTACTTCAAGACACAAGGACTCAGCTATTTTTAATAATTAAAATGTGGCAAAATAAATCTATATCATAGAGTTATCACACTCACAAACTTAAGATTTTGCTAGTCCTTGAGCAAAAAAAAAGAAAACAAAGAAAATTAATGAAAAGATTTTTCAAGAAATAATAATTAGCCAAGTTATGATTTCTTAATTTTTTTCTCAAAATTTATCTCATAATTTTAACTTAAGGTAAAATATAGCTCATCTTCAAATTCATGAATAAATTGAAGTAAAAACTTATTTTTTGAATGGACTTCCTATGTGTGTGAATATGAGTATAGAGCTTGTGTGGTCTGAGTTAAAGAGAGCGACACTTGAGCAAATCTAATATTGATGGATATGCTTGAGTTTGATGTGATTCTTGGGATGGATTAGTTGTCTCCCAACTATGTTAGCATGGATTGTCACCACAAAAGGGTTAGGTTTGACTACCTTGGAGAGACACCCTTTTATATACAGAGAGATTGCAACATGGCCTCAAACAACATGATATCAACCATAACTTCTAGTCACTTAATGAGACATGGATGTCAAGGATTTTTGGTTGTGGTAATAAACATCTACGTAGAGGTACTTAGTGTGGCAGATGTACCTATCATAAGGGAGTTCATAGATGTATTTTCAGAGGAGTTACCTAGATTTCCTCTAGAGTGGGAAATGGAATTTTACATAGACTTGGTGTTAGACACCAATTCGATTTCTTTACCACCATACCGGATGGCACTAGGCGAGTTTAAGGAGCTTAAAAATCAGTTGAAGGATTTCTTGAACAAGGGCTTCATTCGCCCTAGTGTCTTGCCATGTGGTGCATTGGTATTGTTTGTGAAGAAGAAATATGGTTCGATGAGGCTTTGCATCAACTACAAGCAGTTGAACAAAGTGATCGTCAATAACAAGTATCCCCTCTCATGTATCAATGATTTGTTTGATCAATTGCAAAGGGCTAAGTGTTTCTTTAAGATTGATTTGCAATTGGGGTATCACCAGTTGAGGATTAGAGGTGTAGACATGCTCAAGACTATATTTCGCAAAAGGTATGGTCATTATGAGTTTTTGGTTATGTCATTTGGATTAATTAATGCCCCTACAACTTTTATGGATATAATGAACAAGGTAATTAGACCATATTTGGACAAGTTAGTGGTCATGTTCATTGACGGTATCTTAGTATATTCAAGGAGTCGAGGAGGAACATGAGCAGCACTTAAGGATTGTGCTACAAATGTTGAGGGAGCACCAGTTATATGCCAAGTTTTCTAAGTGTGAGTTTTGGCTTGACAGTGTTAGCTTCTTACGCCATTTAGTATCTTAGGATGGGGTGATAGTGGACCCAAAGAAGATTGAGGCAATAGAGATATGGCTAAGGCCTACTTCAATGACTGAGATATGGAGTTTTCTAGGGCTATTCAGATACTATAAGAGATTTGTTAAAGATTTCTCCAAGATTGTTGCTCCTATGACTAAGTTGACATAAAAAAGTGTCAAGTTTTCATGGACAAATGCATGTGAGGGGAGCTTTGGGAAGCTCAAGGCATGTTTTACCACAGCTCCAGTATTGATCTTGTCTTGTCGATCAGGGAGTTATACGTTTTATTGTGACGCATCACGAGTAGGATTGGGATGTGTGATGATGCAGCATGGGAAAGTGATAGCGTACGCATCGAGACAGCTCAAACAAAATGAACAAAATTACCCCACTCATTATTTAGGGATGGTTGCTATGGTATTTTCCTTAAAGATATGGAGGCACTAATTGTATGGTAAGATGTGTGAGATTTATATGAATCACAAGAGCTTGAAGTACATGCTTGAGTAGAGAGATCTTAACCTTAGGCAACGTAGATGGATGAAGTTACTTAAGGACTATGACTGCACTATTTTGTATCATCCCATTAAAGCCAATGTGGTGGATGATGTTTTAAGCCAGAAGTCCATAGGAAGTTTAGCCCACATTTCAATTAAGAGGAGATCACTAATACAATGTATGCATAAGTTGGGAGATATGGGCATTCGATTTGAGGTTAATGATACCGATGCATTATAAGCCTATTTTAGAGTGAAACCAATGTTAATGGATCAGATCAAGGGGGCCTAAGACAAGGATGATTTTGTGGCAAAAGCATTAGAGGATCCTTATGGAACAAGAGGGCAAATGTTCACTAGAGGCACTAATGGATTACTTAGATATGGATAAGAGGCCTATCGGACTGTTACAACTTTTACCTATTCTCGAATGGAAGTGGAAACATATTTCTATGGACTTTAATTTCTTAGATTATCATTTCGTTCTTTAAGCAACATTTTTCCTCTTCCAAAGTTGAGCTAGCCTAAACAGTTTCACTCACCTTTCAAAGAAAAGAAAAAACTTAGAAAAAATCAAGCGTAAATTCTTCAAAATCATATGCCTCATCAATTTAACCAGTAATTGATGATCGAGGGGCGTTAAGAGAATGTTTAGAGATAAATGGTGGTTGGATAGCTTGTTTTTGGTGTCTACAACCTTAGCAAGAAGGCGACATGGTTGACCATAAAAGGCTCCTTTGAGAAATATGGTAAGGTGGTAGACATCTTTTTACAAAGGATAAGTTATCAAGATCAGGGGAGAGCCATAAATTTTGCTTTTGTATGGTATAGGGAAAGGATTGAGATGGAGAAAGCTTTGAAGTGGGGTGGCCATCAATGGCTAGATGGTTGACGAGTGATGGTTAAAAGGGTGGAACCAATGAAGAAGTTAACGAATGAAGGAAAGAAGGTACTTGAATTTGAATTGGGAAAAAAATAAAAAGATAAGGATCAAAAGGTGGGTCGTAGGACATTTAAAGATGTCGTAATCAGGAATGGTAAATTGGTCAAAAAAGAGGAAGGGATAAGTAAGAATATGGAAGAGAAAAAAAAAGACATAAATAAGTAAAAAGCCAGTGAGAAAAAAAGTAGTGCAAAGGTGGCGGAAGAGAAGGAGTTGAAAGAAAGCTAACTGAGTAGGAAGAGGGTGGTCACGATAAAAACCAACATTCCTGATGAAGAGCAAACATGGGTTAAATGTAGTGTGGCGGGGAAAATGAAAAATAGAGTAATGTGTGGTGTTATCCAAATAAGTTTGCAAAATGAAGGGATAAGTGCCTAAGTGCACGTTATTGAAGGAAGGTTAGTTCTTGTTAGCTTTGAAGATCAACATGTTATGGAGGCCATGTCGGAAAGCAACGTTGAAGTATTTGAACCATGGTTTGAGTCTATTGTCCCATTTACACTAGCAAGACAAGAAAGATACATAAGATTGTGGGTTTGTTTAACAGAGGTGCCGTTGTGCATATGGCATGTTAACACATTTAAATCCATTGCCAAGTGTTGGGGGTAGTTCTTAGCAATTGATAAAAAGAACCTTCAAAAGGGAGGGGTTCGATCAAGCTCATATGCTGGTGTGTCTTAATAGTAAGCCCATATTCTAAATATGGTGAAGATTGAGGTTGATGGCAATGTTTCAAATGTCTTTGTGAGCATAATAAGTACTGAAGAGAATAGTGGGCTAGAAAGTTAGTTGAAGGGAAAAGAGAAGTTCAGTGGGTAATGGAGGTCTAGCAAAACAAAGAGGATTGCGACGTTGTGGAAGGCAAGGAGAGAAAAAATAATAGAGTACCAGCAAAGGGAAAATAAAGGATCAAGAGATGTTGGAAGATGTGAAAGGGATGTTGATTAATCTGACATGGTAAGAGTTTTTAAATTAAAGTTGAAGAAGGATGACCAAAAAGAAAGGTGGCAGGGTAGTGAAGAGGACACGTTACCGCTAGTGTTTTCAGAGGAGATAGTATATGGGTGCAAGATGCAAAGGTGAAAAGGAAAGAAAAAAAGAAAAATGCAAAAGGAAGAAGGGGAAACAAAATGTGAAAGAGCATATATGTTAGGTGTAAATTCAAGAAAAAGAGATAATGATGTAGTTGTGAAAAAGATGGAACGTGAGAAAGGGGTGGAGATAGTTAGAGAGGACCAAGAGCTTTTTAAAGTTGAGATGGGCCAAGTTAGAGAACTAGGAAAGAAGATTGACATTAACCAAAGTCCATGTTTAAGCCAAGGCCTAAAGGTATGTGGTTTAATTAGGAATAAAAACTCAACGGGTAAAAAAAGGTAATGGGTGAGGAAGTATATGAGTTGGAAGGTAATGGGCTTAAGAAGGAAGGTAAAATTAATGTTTTTGATAGGCCAATTGAAAGAAAATTAAGTGAGGCCTGTGAAGTAATTACATGTGAAGATGGGAAAGTAAAGGGTTACGGCGAGAAAAAAAATGAAAAAAATCTGGTAGCAATAAGGAAAAGAATAAAGAAGTCCAGAAAAGTTACAAAAAGAATAAGCAAATAGAAAGTGGATTTGAAAGAAAAAATAAGGGGATGAAAGGCAAGGAACGAGTGGATAATAGTGATTCAGTGCACACCAACGATGAATGCAAGCAAAGACAATGGGAAACGAATAGTGATGACGTTGAATTTGGGGTTTTGGGAAAAAAAATTGAAGATAATTAGGTGACAAATAGAATGAGAAAGAGTAGAAGAAGGATGTGTCTAAGGAGAAGATACTCACCAGAGTCTAGAAGCAACCATGTAGTAAAAGCAGTAAGGGCATAGGAAAAATCAAGAATAAACAAAGAAATGGAGAAATGAAAAATTGTAGGTTAAGCTCAAAGTCAAAAGTTAGGAATAGTAGGAACAGGAACAATTTATTACATGAAGGGGAGGTTGTGGGTATGGAAGATTCGGATCAAATTGGTCAAGGGGATGAATTTATTTCAAATATAGATATAACAAAAAGGAATGTTATGTTGAGAAAAAAAGTTGAAGAGATATGGGAATTAAGCAAAAAATTAAGATTGACTTTTCTGGGGATGAAGGAAGAGGTCATTGAGAGGTTGGTTGAGTTAGAGGCTGTAGAGAGCAAGGATAATGTCGGGAACCAGAGAAAGATTGGTAAAGAAAGGATCAGTGTAAGTGAATGGGAGGGCGGTTGAGTCTTGTTGAAGATTCTTAGGAGAGTAATGGATAACTATAACTATGGAATTAGGGTGCCATATTAAATGGTAGTTAAAGGCCTTAGTTGGGGTATAAAAGGTGAATATTTTCTAAATTTTGGTTGTTTTCTAGTCATGAGGGTGTGATAGAAGTTAGTTAGTTTTTGTAATTTAGGTTGAATGTTTAAAGGTGTGGTGGCACGTAGGATTTTAGTTTTTGTTGTTGGGATTTTAGTTCTTGTTGTTTAGGGAACTCATTGTTGAGGTTGAGCCACCAATATCTGTTTGAAATGGTGGAATCCTTTTGTAATTGTATTGTTATCTTCCTCCATAGCTTGAGTTGATATGCTATTAAAAAGTCTTTTATCTTTAAGATTTAAGACTTGTTATGACATGCAAGCTATGTTGAGTTGATAAATCTGCTTTCCAAAAAAAAAAAACAAAAACAAAAAGAACCCATTAAACTAAACAAAAAAGATCAGGCATTTAAATCAATATCCACCTTAAAATATTAAATAATAACAAAAACTTAGATATCAAAATGTGTTTTTGACTTTAATTTATTCAATTAGAGGGAGCTAAGTAATCAAATAATTTGAAAAAGAAGGGAAATCACTTACTAAAAAATCACTAGAAGAACATATACATATGCCAAAGAAAAAAACAATCTTCAAGACCAGCTGTCAACAAAAAAAAAAAAAGGTCGACACAAAAATCAATTCAAGGGAAAGAGAATAAAAAAAATTTCACAACCTCCAAAAATAAAACTGTTTTACATAACATAGTCTTGCTACTTGAGGAATTTAATCTCTTGGAAGGTTCATGTTTTGTTTTGAAGAGGCTTTCTTGTCGTTATACAGCTAATAAAAGAAACAAAGAACAATAGGTACAATTGGTTAAAAGGAAAGAACATGACGATGCCTGAGGAAGAGAAAGGAGAGAAGAAAGGAGGTTTAAATAGGGATGGTGGGTTAGCAAAGCAAGCGACTAGAATGAGTTAGTTGTGCCATGAGATGGTGATTGTTGAAAGAAATGGGGGCGTCACTAGTTTGGAGTTGACCGGGTTAAGAATGAGATGACAAGCATGGGAGGAAGGAGCGTGGAAGGAGTGAGGTGAGGAAGAAAGGAGGAAAAAAATCAAAAGTTCTAAAATGCTCCTCAGAAATTCAAAAATGACAAAACCATGTGACAAGCTCTAAAGGGAGTCTGTATGGTAAAATCGTTGTATAATAATATACTAGAATGTGGCCCTCACCATGTTGGGGCAAACTATTCTCTTTTAAATTTTAGTAAACTCGTTCACGTGTAAACGATATTTTAATTTGACTCACTCATGGGTCGTGGTTTTTCCCTTTGCAAACGCAGATAGAAATTTAAAAGTCTCAGCTTGAAAACATGGCTTTTCTTTAGGCTGACACATGGCAAAATGAACAGTTTCTTTGGAGTTTCCTTTTAAGTATGTAACTAGAATGTGACCCCCACCATGTTAGGGTAAACAATTCTCTTTTAAATTTTAATAAACTCGTTCATGGGAAAAAGACATTTTAATTTAACTCTCTCATTAGCCGTGGTTTTTTTCTTTGCAAACTCTGATGGAAATATAAAAGTTTCAACTTGAAAACATGACCTTTCTTTAGGCTGACACATGGTAAAACGAGGAAGCCCTAAAATGAGGTTCCTTTTTAAATATGTAATAGATAGGCAAGATAAGATTTAACTCTAGACTCTAGTTTCTGCCACATAGCATTACAAAATAGACCTATATGCACAAATAAAAGGTTTCATTAGTAAATGATAGCCACCCATTTTGGATAAAAAGAGATTATATTTTCAAATGAAAAGCATATATAGTAAATTACAAAAAATAACAAATTGTTCAGGGAAGTGGATTAGAATTGTAGAATTTCCGGATAACACTAAATATGATAAAAAAATTTTAATATATATATATATATATAAAGAAAGAAGAGCCAAGTAGAAATTTTGTATAATAGCAAGATTCCTAGACAAACTACTATCTGTCAAAGAGCTGCGATAAATTACTAAATGATAAAAGAATTGTCCATGTAGCATAGGAATCTATTTCCATTTATATAAAATTAATTTAATTTTATATTTTTTATACTGTTTATATTTGATTAATTCAATATTAAATTTCATACTGCATTCATGTAAATTATACACAAATCAATTAAAAGTATCTAAATATTTATTTAATACAATCAAATTTTGACAAAAAAATATATTTATTAAAAAAAATGATACTTTCGATTAATATGATAAAAATATTGGACTGATTTGAAATTTAAAATATAACAAATTGATTATTAAATTCAATTGTATAACTTGATAAATTAAAGTGTAGCATTGTTTTCACAAGAACGATGGCGATCTCATTTGTTTCGCTGTAAATGTGTGAGATCTCTTTTTCAGGCTGTTGACACTCATTATCAGCTTCCTCATTCTCCAGAAAACAGTGAAAGGATAATTCCCTCCTTTTACAGCATCCAAGGTATCGCTTACCACGTCCAAGTCATCAGTGACGGCTCATTTAGAGGTCAAAAATATATTGCTGATCACCATAACGACTACAGTATTGGTCAAAGATTTATCTTTGGTCCGATTCTCCTATACAGAAAGATGCGTTCTTGTTGGCAAGAGAGATTTATGCCCGGCCCTCATGCATAGGGCAGCAGAAGTGGAGTGAACAAATTTCTAATTAATACTACTTGCAACATTATTGTATAGGTCTATTTTTTGTGCTCTCTCGCCACTCCGTTTTTTAAGGCAATGTGAGCTTGCTCTCTGTCTTGACTCTGATCTCTCCGTTCGCTGCCGATTTATTCCTGAGCAGCTTCCTTTGCCTGCTGTATAGATTCTCCTTTGCCCGAGCAGTCTCCATGATATGCCATGGATAGTCTTTGGCCGACAACCTTAGACTTGTAATGGCATTTGTGGGCTGCAGTGGCTCAATAAATTCACCTTTAAAAAAAAAAAAATTACTGGCAACATTGCCCTATCTAATCTTCTTGCTTTAATGCCTTATGTTTTTTAGAAGCATCATTGTATTCATAAAATGAAACAGCAATCACAAGCTATGCATAAACTTCAGTCATTCAAACCCCAAATAATAATTACCATCACAAATCTCTCAATCACCAGTATTTTAGGGAGTATATCTATAATTCCCCTTTTTTCTTATTATTGTGAGAAATTTCCATAAAGTAAAGAGAATTGGAGCACAAAGAGTATAAATTTGATTTGTAATTGAAGACCTCACTCCTATTCTAGTATATAAAATTGAATTAAAAAGAATTTCTTTTTTTTTTGTATAATTAAAAAAACAAAAAAGAGAGAGCAATGACTTAAAATTTGGTTAAGGGACAATATTCTATTTAAGAATTGTTATTTTAAGGTTAAATTATAAAACATGGTATTAATTTGAAGCTGTCTTATTTTATTTCCTTGATCAATTAAAGCTTCTTTCCTTGTTTTACTAATTTTTTATATCAAAAGTGATTATGAGTTCTACCCATTTTTGTAATCACCAATTGCCAATTGTTCGTTGACTCCGTCCGATGACCAAAGGCAAATTAAGGAGTCTACCTTCTACAGTTCTCTTCCCTCTGGGTGTGCTACTTTAAAGAAAGTTACGGGAACCAACTACTTTTGAATTTTTTTTCCTTTACCAAATCTCTGACCTTTATGTAAAATATAAATAGCAAAGAGCAAAAATTGAAAACTACGATGGGATTCTTTTTACTAGCTTTGGTTGATCATATTCTTCAATTAATTTTACATCTTAAATGATTAGGTCAAAGTAGTATTCCTTAATGAAATTGATATATGATTGTCAAGTAATTTTAAATACAATTAATCAACTATCAAATAACTTGCTAGATATATGAAGGAAAGAGTTGAGATATTATTCCTCAATTTAAAAGTTGAATAACTACTGGAGTGCCCCAATCAGGGGTAGCCATCAGAGTCAACTAGGCATCTTCAATATATTGTTCCTTGTGAGTCCTTTTAGCTAGGATGTAAGCAACTGCACCTTCCTTGGAAGGAAACGAGATTCTTTTTTACGCAATAAAAAAATTTAATTAGTCTTTAAGTAAACCTCGATGATCAGAATAAACCAATACTAGTCTCTCAACCACCGATGATATGACCAAATTTTGATGAGAAATCTCAACTAATGGTTCATACTACGGACAAAAATAAATATTATCGTACAATGTCTTTATTACTCCAATAATCCAATCAACACGTCCACTGCTGGCGGATGCAACTCATATAACAAACACCATTGCCGTAGCCATTCACTGCCTTAGTCTTCTAACGACATCAAAAATAGTTTTTCTTCTTTTTCTCTTCTTCTACTTCCCTATATAGTTTTTCCGGAAAGAAATATGCCAAGTCAATATCCCGACGGCAGTGATCCCAACGTGTGGTTTGGTGATAACAACGGGGGCGGTGGTGGTGACGACGGAGTTTCTTCTACAACCATTGTTTGGATCGTGGCCGGAATACTAATTGCCATTCTAGTGCTGGTAATCGTTTATTATATTGCAAAGAAAGGCAAATCCTTTGGTTTGTGCTGCTCATGCAAGATTGAATTTGGCCACAGCCACCACGGTCCGTCCAAGTGTTGATAATCCTCAACTTAATTTGCTTTTGTCAGAATAACTATTTACATGTAACGTTTCTCAACCGTTCTTTATCTCCTCTCTGTCTCTCTGTCTCTGTCTGTCTCTGTCTCTGTCTCTGTCTGTCTCTGTCTCTGTCTCTGTTTCTCTCTCTTTATATATAAATCCTTGTTAAAGCTTTCATTTCAATTTTATATTAAGTTTCTATTCTGAAACTGTCATCTCTATTCATTCATTCCAACAACAAAATTTTTTTCCTAAGCTTATAATCGATTAATGAAAACTTGGATTTAATGATTCTGAGCTGAATGCAATCCATGTGTTAGTTTGGAGATATTCCAATGGTAAAAGATAAAAAAAAAAACTCGCATGATCTTTTCTTCTTTTTTTTTTCAATTTATATACATATTTAGTTTGTATATAACCTTCATGTTTGAATGTTTTGATCTGTATTGCATTCAGAGGAGATGTAAGGTGCTTGGTTAAGTTGCCTTTTGAACAAGTTTGACATGTCAATTCATCTTTAGTGTGAATTTGGCTTTACAATTTTTTTAGAATCCAAAATTTCAATTGATTGCAAACATAACGTTAAATAAATAGGTTTAAAATTATTAATCTAATTGATCATTAAAGCCAAATTTTTATTTAAAGTTTATGATCCCAATTTCTTTCATTTTTTCCCACAAAATTCAAAGTACATCGTTTCACATAATTTCAAATCCCATATTTAAATATGCCCTCTTGTACCAGAAGTGAGATTTGGTGGACAGAAAGTAACCTTCTTTTCCTTGTTTCATGATCCTTTACTTTAACTGGACTACTCGATTTCTTGAAGTTTCAACGAGGAGTATTTTAAGTGCTTTGGGAAGTGTAAGCGTGTAGGCCGGCTGGGTCAACTCGTCAGGTCATTGCGATTTAATTCCAAGACAGCACCACTCAAACTAACAAGGACTCGGACTGAAATGTCAGACGTTGTCCTAGTTGACAGCGCCACATGAGTCACCGACTGAATTGAAATTAGAATGTAATTGAATTGACATTAAACCTTGCGATGTATTCAAATGTGCATTAAACTACTGCTTAACGAAGATTACACACGGCTAGCTAGGGCAATACTATGCTCACTCCTCTCCTCTGCAACCAGCTGACATAGTGTTTCTCAATATTCGCGTTTTATGCTAAATTTATGTTTAACGCAATTTTTGTCTCATTGGGAACTTATTACATTTGACATTTTATCCAAAAGTTTAATGGAATAACGATAAAAGAGTAGAACAATCTTGCTTAGCACGTTAATCAATTATCTATAAAATTTTTTTTATATAATATTTAAAAAAATTCTTAAACTATTAAAAGAATTAAAATAAATTTTTATTTTTTATTATATTCAATTAATTCGTTATACTTTTATTTTAAATTAAATAAATTCTCATAACTAATAATTGGTTAATTGTTGTTAGTAAAATGTCACTTGTCATTTTATACAACATAATACTGATGTGATATATTGATATATCATAATGGATGATGATGTGTCATATTGATTTGACATGATAATATGATCATATGACATTTTCACCCTTCATGTTAATATCACGTCAGTGCCACATAGATATAAAATGACAAGGGACATTCACTACAAAAAAAAAAAACCATCTTAACCAATGAAATCCATTCCATAGGTAATTATTGACGGATTACTGATGGAGCAAGATTGTGAGAAATACCGATGGAATATCAACGAAAAATATTGACGGTATGAATTCCGTTAGTAATATAATTGCATGCAAGAACAGTAAGATAACATGAAATTTACCAACAAAACCTATCCGTTGGTAATCGGTTACTGAAGAAACTTGCCGACCATATTAACAACGAACTATTTGGTTGGTAATGTGGTAAAACTCAAGTTAGCTTACCAACGAACTTGCTGACGGAATTTTCGTCTATATTTATTTTTTAATTATCAACGAAATATTCCATCGACGATTAAGTTGATAATAAATCTTAAAATACAAATGCAGAATTTTTTTCTCCCATTTATCTCTGTTTTAATTATCGACGAAATCTTCTGTCAATATTTAAAAAAAATACATATGCAGGATTTTTTTTCCAATTTATCCTTATTTTAATTACCAACGAAAGATTTCATTAGTCATGAAAGTAAAAATCCCCACGCGAGATTTTTCCCTCATTTTCCCTTTTTTCTCTTCTCTCTTTCTCCTCTCTGTCTCCTTAACTCCCCCTTGCTCCGACCATTTGTCGACCTTAAATGAGATTTGAGCTATATAAAGTAGAAAAACCAAAAAAGCTTCATTGCACTTGTTTGCACTTTAACGCCTACCCTTTGTATTTGTGTTTAGCACTCGATCCTGTACCAATCAGATCATCCAGTGATCATAGGTACCTTCTTTTACCACTTCTTCTTGTATACTTAGAGTGAGGGAGACACTCTAAGAGGTTGTTCAAGCTTGGGAAAGCTTGAATGTTATAGGTTATGGTTAAGCCTTAGAAAACCACTTTGGGTTTTAGTTTAGCCCAGGAAAAACTAGTGTAAAGGTTGTGGCTGAGCCTGCGAAAAGTCATTGTAAAAGCTTGGTGAAAGCTTGTGAATTTCACCGGATTCTCAGTGAATTGTTGGAAAAATCCTTGATTGGATAATCAAGGTAGTGGATGTAGGTCTTGGACCGAACCACTCTAAATTGTTGTGCATCTTATACTCTACTTTAATTTCTTGAGTTCTAGAAATCAGTTCCATACATTGTCAAGAGCCAAATTGTGCTATTCACCCCCCTCCAGCACACATTAACGGGACCAACATTAGAGTCAATCCCAAATATCAAGTGTGGTACAAAAGTGGGCAACCAGAAGTTACTTGGTTTCAGTGAAATCCAAATTGGACAAAAAAAAAACATATCTTGGGAGTTACCATATTGGTAGATGAATTCCATTTGTCACAACTTGGATTGATGCATATTGAATGTAACATATTTGAAAATACATTCAACACTATAATGGATGTTTCGAGGAAGATGAAAGACAATATCAAGGCTCGTCGTGATTTGGAGGTGTGTAGAAGGCGTTTAAAATTGAACTTAATTGAAAATAACAGTCAATTTTTTAAACTAAAAGCCTCACACTCTTTGACGAAGGAGCAACAGAAAATTGTGTGTGCTTGGGCGAAACAGTTAAGATTACTAGATGGTTTCACCTCTAACACAGCAAACTCTATGAATGAGTTGGATGGCAAAATTTTGGGATAAAAAGTAATGACTGTTACATTTTTTTGTAGCGGTTGCTCTCAATTACTTTGCATTATATGGTCCCTCACGTTATATAGAGTGCAATTGTTGAGATCTCACAGTTCTTTCGTGACGTATGTGCAATTGAGCTGCGTGTTGAACATATCAATGCATGGCAAGGGAAAATCTTTGAAACCATTTGCAAATTAGAAAAGATTTCCTCCCTTGGTATTTTCAACTCAATAGAGCATTTGTTGATCCATTTGTCACACAAAGCTAAGGTTGAAGGACTGGTCCATTATCGATGGATGTATCCATATGAGAAGTAAACCCCTAAACCCACACATGTAATTTAAAATTTTAAGGTATTTGACAATTAGAATCTAAAAACAAACATTGATTTTTAGGTTTTTAAAGAATTTGAAAAAAAAAAGGTGAAAAATCAAGCATCAGTGAGAGGATCCATTTGTGAAGCATATATCATTAAGGAAAAATCATCTTTTGTTTGATGTACTTCGAACCTATAATCCTAATAAGAATGAATCGAGTCCCACGTAAATGATGAAGATGGAGATGTTGATGCCGACGGTCATCTCTCAATTTTCACCTATCCTGGTTAACCTTTAGGTCAATATGAGAAACATCGATACCTAAAGGAGGATAAGTTCTGCATGGCCGAACTATATGTACTAATGAACTGTGATGAGATATTACCGTACATTGAGTTAGTATAACTTTAATCAATAATTTAGAACATTGTAATTTGAAGAATGGTATTAATTCGTGATTACTGTTCTTCCTTTCTATAAGATGTTCGATTATATGGTTAAAAGAAAACAGTATGGTATATCCGAGAATGAATTGGAAAAAGTCTGTGATGCATCATTTCGTAATTGGTTTAAACAATATGTAAGTTATATTTAATAATTCAATTTGATTTTGCTCATTTAGTACTTCAAATAATTGAAAGCTATGTAAGTTTTTCGTAAGCCGGCCAACATGTGAGTCAAATTGATTATCGTGTTGTCAACATCTCTCACAGACCTGGTCGTATGGCAATGTATTTCAAGGGTTATTAGGTCAATGGATATAAGTTTCACACATTGGATTATGGTCACAATTGTAAAATGATGAACAATGGTGTCTGCATCAAAGGGAGGTTGTTATAATGATTATGATCATAACTTTTACGGATTGTTGGTTGATATCATTGAGTTAGAATACTTTGGTGTCAACAATCAAGTTGTGTTGTCCAAATGCCATTGGTTTGATATCAATAAAGGTGTTCGAGTAGATCCTAGTCATAGGTTAGTCGAAATTAAACACAACTCAATTCTTGCTAGCAACGAGCCTTTTGTTTTAGCTAAACAAGTAACTCAAGTGTACTACACTTTGTATCTATCAAACAAAAGAGATCGACGTGATTGGTGGGCAATGTTCAAAACGAAGGCTTAAAGTCGATTTTCCATTACAGATAATGAGCAAAGTGATGGGGCAACGATCGACCTTAACAAAAAGGTATATCAAGAAGATGAAGTTTCCTTCAATTCACAATTTGATCATAGTTAGATCAACCTTGACAATAATACAATTCTTCTTATTGGTGAATATGAAAAGGTTAATATGGTGGTGGGTGTTGAACATAATGGACATGATGATGAAGTTGAAGGAGAATATGACGAGACAGAGGAAAAATCAAATGAACAAATTGAAAATGATACTGATGATGATGAATATCAAAACAAAGAAAATGAGTTACCTTGTTCCAATGACGATTGATGGGTCTTTTAGTTTTCTAAAAAACAATGTACGAATTTATTGTTTCAACTATGACATCTAAATTAATGATTATATACATATTTTACTTTATAGTTATACTAACAATTGTACATTTTTCTTCTTATTGGACAAACATGGTTATGATGAAGAAGAAGATGAAAGATCGTTTCCATGCTAGTAGTAGTAAATGCCCTTTGGTTGCTAGACATTCTGTGTAGCAACCTTTATAGCCTCCTTTATTGCCTTTTCTGCCGCCTCTTCGTTAAGTAGAAACATGCTATGTACAATTAATTATGGAGTTAACTAAAAGCATGCTAAGGGTTTTTCTTATGTAGGCATACTTAAGGACAAGCAACATATCTTGTTGGGGTTGAACACTAGTTTTCTAAGTTGGTTCTTTAATTTATTTGCTTCTCAAAAAGAATGTTTAATTTGCACATTCCCAGTTGAGACTTTAGAGATTTAATGTGCAAAATATAATTTCTCACCTTCCATGGAGTTGTGTTTAGGTTAAGCATGCAACTTATCGCGTTGGAGGAGTCATTCTCAATCAACAAGTAATGGGAATTCATCCATTTTGAGGTGACAAAGACAACAAACATCTCTTTTTATTCTTTTAAAGCTAGAAGTTTTACCAAATTTGAATCCATTATTCTTATTGCTTTAGAGAACATAAGTTTTACTGTACCTACCTCACTGTGTATCACGTCATTTATTTCAGCTTTCTCCTTGATGACCCATCGACGTTGAACTTTAATGTTCCACTTAGAAGGCATTCCTAGACAATGGACTTTCTTGGGTATTATATTTTTTTCATAGTTGCAACAACATTGGGGTGTCGTATGATGTTCATGATCGAGTTTTTATCATCAAGCCATTTGGCCTTTTTCCACCAAGCCACCCTTAGCACTATATTATCGAGAGCTTGCCCTAGGTTTTTATCCTAAAGATCATTTCATTCTGATATAGTCAAATAGATTAGATAATTACATAGAAAGTCATTTTCCACATCTTGGTTCCTATCTTTATATTGTTCCAAACGACGAGGAAAGACACATCACTATTTGAGGTTGCCCACTTTATATCCCAAAAATTACAATACATAATAATTTTCAAGATTCCAAACAAGAGAAGAAAATATGGTTAGCAGTTTCATTTTCTTTTTAAAAAGTAAGCACACTATTGAATACTCATTTAGTGACCCTCTCTTTACAAATTTTTAGGTGTTGTTTGATATTTTGTAGGGAATATGATTGCTGGGAATGTGATTGTTGGAAATGTGATTGCTGCGAAGATAACTTTATAGCATTTGGTATGACATGGAAAAGTGATGATTATAGGAAATGTGATTGTTCATAAGATTATACTATAGTGTTTGGTTTGGAAGCAATTACTGGGAATGTAGTGTGATTTTACAAAATTACCTTTATGTATGAAAATATAAGGCTAAATACCCAAATAAGCCCTCGAACTTTTCAAGAAAGTCAATTGCATTTTTTTTTACTTTCTTTTATTAGATTCCAATAAGTCGTTGAACTTTTATTTTGAGTCAAATAAATCCCTCTAACTAACTGTTGACTAACTTCAGTTAGTTAACAATACAGTCAATAATTTTTTATGACACATGATCTGCCATGTAGCATGTTGACTTGTCACTTTGATGATGTCAATGCCACATGGCAAATAGCACGGCATTAAAAATTACTGACTTGGAATTGGGTTTTTTTCTTTGCAAATGTCTAAAAATTAATGGTTAAGGATTTGAAACAAGAAATTAAAAAAAAATTAATTATTTCAAACTAATTACTATCGTTTCTTAATTGATTACTATTTTCTTAATTGAAGCCATCTTTCTTAACAAAAAAAACCTAATCCACCTTTTCTAGTTTGATTGAAGCCATTGTTGCTTGACTGAAAGTTGGTGTAGAGAAATCCTAGAATACCTAAAAATAATATTGAGAAGAGGAAGAGTAAATGTAGAACACACAACGTAAAGACACACAATGTTGTTCCATAATAAAAAAAAGTCAAATCCCTCTCTTCTCTTTTCTAGAATTTGTAAGGGAAAGCTAATGTTCTTCTATTTTCTAGAATCTGTAAAAGAAAGTCAAATCATTCTCTTTTCTTTCCTAGAATTTGTAAGGGAAATCTGATGCTCTTTTCTTCTCTAAAATCCATAAAGAAAATATGTGGTGTTGTATTTTATTTGCTAACAATAATATATTCTCTCCCCACATCTTTCATAAGTTTTGAAAATTCAAGACTACTCAAAGAACGATTTTTAGAAGAGAAATAAGAATTTGCATACAAGAGGAGAACATTTTGACTATAAGGTATGTTGGGTTTAGAGAACGTTGAAGAAAGTGAAGGGTTTAGGAAGAATGAATACAATTAAGAAACTAATAATTAGTTAAGAAATGATGGTAATAAGTTTGAAGTAATTTTTTTTTTTAATTTTTTGTCTTAAATCCCTAACCAATCATTTTTGGACATTTAGATGGGCAAAAAGGAAAAAACTCAATTTCTAGTCAATAATTTTTGATGCCACATCATCTACCATGTAGCATTCACGTCATCAAGATGACACGTCAACATGTCACATGGAAGATGACGTAGTATTAACTAACTCCTGTTAGTCAACGGTTAATGTGAAGAGTTTATTTGACTTAAAATAAAAGTTTAGAGGCCTACGTGAACGTAAAAAAAAAATAAAGGTTAAATTGACTTTCTTGATATAGTTTGAGGGCTTATTTGCATATTTAACTAAAATATAATGTTGAATAAATTTACCTTATTTTTAATGTTATTTTTAACTTTTAAACTTTAACCCTTAACATAAAAAATAATATAATATTTGAATATTAATTATTAAAATATTAAAATATGTGAAATTATTAAATATTTAATTTTATAATAATATTTATAAATATTAAAAATAATAATGTCTAAAATTATTAAGTGAAGAAGGGTTTATGTGAAAAGCTATTTTACAAAGAACTGTATGTCTAAAACCCAAATAATTAAACTGAACTTGAGTGGTATAAAAAATTTTCCTTTCTTTTTAAAGATCCAAGAGGTCAGGGACAGGAAATATTCAGGCTTTAAAGACCAAAGAGGCCCATGAAAGCTTTAATTCGAACAAAAATAGTCGGCTCGAGGAATGTCATAAAGATAGAAGATTCTGGAACCACAACCAACCATTTTTCCTTTCTCACGGTTGCTCTTGGCAGATAAAGTGATTTGTGCTGGCAGAAACATGCGAAAGCCAACTTAAGCTTTGTTTGTTTGCTTCAGGTTAATACTTTTTGGTTTATGCTATTCTGTTTTATGGTTTGGGTTTCTCAGGGAGAATATTCTACTGCAATGAAAACTAAAATGGTCATTTTTTAGAGGAAATATCTATTTTCTTCAAAAAAAAAATGATTGAAGATAAACTGAGATTGATAATACGCCGACATGGAAAGAAAAATAAGAAGAGAAAATAGAAGAGAGGACTTGACCGAAGTGTGCAAGTGAGTGGCGAGAGGAAGAAGAAGGAGATGAGAAAATAGTAGAGGCTGGGATAATGGGAGAGACAATTTGAAAAGAAATATATGTAACTGTCTCTTTACAAAGGGAAAATTACTTTTCTTCCATGAGAAAAGGGAATGACATTTCTTTCTCTAATTATAATCACATTGGAATAGGATCGTTTTACCATGTATAAAACACAAACTAAATGTTGTAATGTGATTACATCTAATTAAATTGTAGGGAATGTCCCTCATTTATATCATGCTAAACGCCCCATTACTTTATTGCTACCTTACCTCGCATGGATTGTCAGCAAAAGACTCAAACTTTTGAGGGATCAAGGTGTGCCCATATCAGTTTTCACAAAATCGAGTTAGCTCCCTTCCTATCAAGAACTGACTTGCCAAAAGGATTTGGTAAGGTAATTACCATTTAGTACTGCAACTCCAATTAAATAGTCCTCTTTTGAACTTGATTTTCCATTGCTAGCAATTATTTTTCCATATAACAAATTTTTTTATTTTACTTGATTTATTCACAACCAAGCAAACATCTTAGGGTATGACGACTTAAGGATTAAACCTTCAAGCCATTCATCGCTCCAAAATGATATCTACTGTCGTCCCCAACTCTGAACCCGATCTCTGAAGAAGCATAAGGATAATAACAACTGGTGGTTAAGAAGGGTTTTAAGATGTTCCTCAAAATAAATGGGGATCTTCTAGAATCGCCGAGCTTCAAGAATAAACAAGAATCATCACCCTCATTCTTTTTAACAATATTTTTCTCCATGGATTGCTATCCTCACTATTGTATCTCTAGATTGATTTGTTGAGTAACGTTCTGGTCTTAGTTGCAAATCAATCATTCTCGACCCTCTTTCACATATTGTTTTCCAATCGATAAAGTGCACATTACGACCGTTTGAGGCCACACTCCATGTGAACCTTCTTTAAATTCTATTCAAAGCTTTTTTCATCCCAGACGGTATTTGAAATAGTGACATAAAATAAATGGGTAAGCTTGAGAGGACGGATCTGATTAACGTTACCTTTCCATTTATGGATAGTAGTTTTATTTTCCAACTTGCAAGCCTATGTTCAAACCTTTTCACCACCGGCTTCCAATCACTCAATGATTTAGGATTGGCACTGAAAATATCTTGTAGGAAGCATCCTTACTCTGCACATTATTTTCTTGGCCCAGATCTTCGCTAGCCGTTCCTCTACTCCAATATCATGGAGGTTGCTTGTTTGGAAGTTATACTTTAAACCGGAGAGCACTTAAAAACATCTTACGATTCTTTTGACATTCATTATTAGTTCTATTTTCGGTTTACAAAAGGTTATCATGTCGTTTGCACATTGAAAGTGAGAGATATCAAAACCATTCCTCTAGATCTTGAATCCCCCAAACAAGATACGACCCTGTAGAGATTACTTTGTTCATAATCACGTCGCAAGCTTCCACAACATAATTAAACAAAGAAAGGGATGATGGGCATCCTTGTCTAGGTCATCTCCTTATTTTAAATTTCCTAGTGGGAGCACCATTAACAAGCGTTGACACGAGAGGTGACGAAATGCATGTTATCAATGGTGAATCCAAGATTTTGCATAAAGGGTGGTTAAAGAGTAATTACAAAAGTAATAACACTATAATATATATATATATATACTATATAATAAAAAAAAAAAAAAATAAAAAAAAAATAATATATATATATATACTAATAGTATATATAAAGTTTTATACATATAATAAAGAAAATTAAAAATTAAGAGGTGATGGTCACCACAACCCGTTATCCCCTTAGCTCTGCCTTTGACCATNTAATAAAAAAAATAAAAAATAAAGAAAACTAAAAATTGAGGGGTGGTGGTCACCACCACACGCCACCCCCTTGGCTCTGCCTTTGCATGCCATCATCCATCTATGCCACTTTTCCCTTAAGCTCATCATCCTTATAACTAGCTCAAAGAATACTCAATCTATAGTACCATAGGCATTTTGAAGTCCATCTTAAAAATGAAACCATCTGACCTAATTTTCTCGTAAAATCTAGTACTTCAATTATAATGAGTAGGCAATCCATTGCTTGATGTCCTATAATAAAAACAAACAAACTTCATTGACCACCTTTTCCACAACCATCCTTGATCCATTGGCTAGCACTTTGGCTAATATCTTATACACATTGCTGGCATGACTTATCAATATGAAACCATTTAGGGTTGTTGGGTTGCTATACTTAAGAATAAGAGTGATGAAAGATGCAATGATGCAGTTGTCAAAAGGGCAAGCATTTTAAAAATCATAGATAAATTTTATTGCTTCACCTTTAATATTAGCTCTTTGATTCTTGTAAAAATTGAGATTAAAGCCATTTGACCTAAGCTGGTTGACCCCGTGAATTTTTGATGATAACAAAACATTCCTCATTCATTGATGTCTAATTATATTATTTAAGTATGCAAGAGGAAGCTTAAATTTCTTAACATATTTTTTGTTTGAAAGGAAATCAAGAAGCTTGTTCAATTGCAAGATCAGTTAATGAAATAAACAAGCAAAGAAGAAATAACTTTATGAAGGTAGATTGGTTTTAATCGATTAACAAGGATCTTTAGGGTTAAGGTAGTATTGGGCGCTACACTAAAGTCAACCGAAAAAGTCTTAATAGGATAATACAAAGTTTAATCGATTAAGAGGATAATGGACGCAAAACAGAAACACGTTAATTGATTAATCAAAAGGGTTAATTGATGAAAGCTGAAACTTGAAGTACTTAAAAGTACCAAAATTCAAATCCAAAATGATGTTACTGTTGAAATCCAAAATCCAAAATCCTAATGAAGAAATTCAAATTTGCAGTTTTTTTAATCGGTTAAAGTTTATCTTAATTAGTCAAATTTGAGTGAAGAGAAGCTTCAATCAATGAAAGGGAAGATTAATCAATAAAAAGAAGGTTTACAAAAAACATCACTTGAAGGAGTCTGATGACATAGAGGTTTTAATCTATTAAAGTCTCATTTAATCGATTAACACTATGAAGCAGACTATCAGACAAAAGGCTTTAACGGTTCAAGCTCACCTTAACCAATTAAAGTACTACAACTAGAAATTTGAAAAAGATTGCTAGAAGATAAAATAATGGCTACTATTATTCAAAATTGTCTTTAACGGCTAGAAACAGTCCTCCAAATATTTAAGAAGCTACAAATTATCATAAATGAGATAAAAAAAAGCTACCAAAAATGAGATCGAGCCTAAAAAAGAAAAATCCTTCTCATTTCAAGTGTTTTCCACTCCCATCCTTTGTAAACTTGATTAAGTTAAAGGTTGTACACTTTGGATGAGTTAAGTGATCACTTTACTTCATCTTAGTCTTAGTTTTAGATTAATTAGAGTGTGCAAGGTATTTTAAGGGATTATTGTAAGGGCTTGGAGCTTGGGTTAGAAGTTATCCTTTCAAAAGCTCGGTGCAGGTTGTTAATTCCACTGATTTAGTGAAGTTGGATTAAAAATACTTGATTGGAAGATCAAGGTAGTGGATGTGTGTGAAGGAGACCGAACCATTATAAGTATTTGGATTTTGTCCACTTTTCTCTACCTTCTCTTTACTTGGTGCCTTTTAACTTCAATAAACTTTAAATTTTCTATTTCAAAATTATAAAAAAAGTTTTTCAAGCTGAAGAGTTGCCTTCAAAATGTTATTCACCCCCCTCTAACACTCCATTGGGACCAACAAGTGGTATCGAAGCCTAACCCTTGAGTTTAAGGCTTAACATCTTTAGGAGAGATCTAATGGTTACACAAAACACAAATGTGGCTAAGGGGCAATCCACAAACATGCCTCCTCTATTTGATGAATCAAATTACCAATATTAGAGCACTAAGATTTTTATCTACATTAGAGGTGTTGACTATGAGATATGGGATGTAATCACCAATGGTCCTTTCATCCCTATTAGCATAAATTTGATCATAGGTGGAAAAATTTCTAAATCCAGAGAAGAGTGGACTCAAGCTGAAATGAGAAAAGCCCAAATAAAGTTCAAACCAATTAACATTATTCATTATGCCTTAACTCGTATAGAATTCAATAAAATTTTTGGCTGTACCACTGTCAAAGAAATTTGAGAAAAGTTTACGATCATTTATGATGGGACGTCTCAAGTTAAGGAGTCCAAGATTACTCATCTTTCCTACAACTATGAGATATTCAAAATGGAACCAGGTGAAGATATAAACACCATGTATGATTGATTCACCAACATAGCCAATAAGCTCAATCAACTTAGGAAAGTCATACTTGAACATAAGTTAGTGAAAATGTTACTTAAAAGCCTACCAAAAAGTTAAAAACCAAATGTGACTGCTATCCGAGAAGCTAAAGACCTCAATGCAATCACTCATGATGAGATATGTGGTTCACTTCTCATACATTAACTAGAAACTATGGAAGAAGAAGAAAAAGAAAAAGAATAAAAGAGGGAGGCTAAGGAGAAAAAGAAAAGTCTAGCCTTAAAGGTGAGGTCACTTGAAAATGAATTAGAAAACCTCACAAGTGATGATGATGAAGAGCTGACCATGATTGCTAAAAGATTTAAGATGTTGATGGAACAAAAAGACAAGAGGTTTGGAAGAAGAAATCATAGAAAAGATCAAGGTTTTTCATGGAAAAACAATACAAGAATGAATCTAACAAAAAGGATGAAGTGGTATGTTTTGAATGCAAAAAAACAAGTTACTTTAGATCCGAATGTCCAGTACTCAAAAAGGAATTGTAAAAGAAGAATAAGAAGGGAAAGAAAGCAATGGTGGTTGTAACTTGGTAGGATAATGACTTCTTTAACTTTGAGGATGAGAAAGAAAAGATTGAAGAAAGGGCCAATTTTTGCTTGATGGCCAAAGATGAATAATTTGAGGTAACTTCTAATTTATGTGAAATTTCTTATGATAAATTTTAAAATAAGTATGATTATTTGTATACTGAATTTGAAAAGCTAGCTTTAAAGTATAAAGTTTTGAAGAAGAAAGCCATGTCATCAAATGAAGAACTAGATAAAATAAAGAACGATTTCAAATATATTTGTGGTTAAAGAAACATCCTTCAAATTGAGCTTAAGCATTTCAAAACAAAATTGGAATCTTTGAAATTGGAGCTATAGAGCAAAAAATGAAGCTTTATAAAAGGCATTATATGAGAATGTCGCTTTCAAAGCTTTAATGAAAGAGATCTCAAAACAGAAATTAAACAAAGAAGAAAAACAAAAAAGAAATGTTATTTTTAGAAAGAAAAATGATGCATTTTTATTTCATTACTATGTTTATGGCAAGAGAAGTCATATCTCTTATGATTGCTATCATAAGGGAAATTCCAAAACCAAATTGGTTTGGGTGCTTAATAGTTCATATGTGCCTACTAACTTCCAAGGACCTATCAAAGCATGGGTACCTTTAAAGAAGAACTAAAAAATTGTTTTGTAGGTTGAGCAAAAGCAAAAGGGACAATGTTTAAAGGCTCAACCAAAAGAGAGGTAGCCTTGGTACTTGGATAGTGGCTACTCAAGGCACATGATTGGAAATGAAAGACTTTGTGAAGCTTGATAGAAAGAAAAGTGGAAACGTCTTTTTTGGTGATGACTCTAAAGGTATCATTTAAGGAATTTGAACCATTAGTAATACTTTTTTAGCGCAAATCAAGCATATTTTATTTGTTAAAGGTTTATAGCATAACTTTTTGAGCATTAGTCAACTTTGTGACAAAGGATTTAGAGTTTGTTTCAATTCCCATAGATGCCAAGTTATAGACATTGACACTAATAAAGTAGTATTTATTAGTAAAAGAATTGAGAACATGTATGTGATCTTTCTTGATGAAATTGATTTTAAGAATGAATCTTGTCTTTTGGCCAATGATAGTTCGTTGTGGCATAGAAGGCTAAGACATGCTAGTATGCATACTATTTCAAAACTCTTAAGAAAAGACTTGGTTATTGGACTTCCAAAGATTGCATTTGAAGATGATAAAATTTGTGATGCCTATCAATTTGGAAAACAAGTTAGAAGTTCTTTTAAATTAAAAAAATGATTTCAACCTTTAGATCACTTGAACTATAACATGTTGACTTGTTTAGACTTATTAATGTTGTTAGTATGGCTGACAAGTCAAATGGCTTTGTTATTGTTGATGATTATTCAATGTATACTTGGGTATATTTTTTGCTAACAAAGATGATGTATTTCCTACTTGTTAAATATTGTAAAAAGATACAAAATGAGAAAGGGTTTTCTATTGTTAGCGTTAAACGTGACCATGGTGGTGAATTTGAAAGTGATGATTTTGAAATATTTTTCAATGAAAATGGTTTTAATCACAATTTTTCAGCCCCTAGAACTCTACAACAAAATGGAGTGGTAGAGAAAACAAGTCGAACCTTGAAGGAAATGGCAAGAATATTGCTTTGTGAATACAATTTGCTAAAATATTTTTAGACTGAAGTTATGAATACAACTGCATATATTTTAAATAAAGTTTCCCTTAGACCTATAATTTCAAAAACACCTTATGAGCTTTACAAAGGAAGAAAACCAAACATTTCACATTTAAGGAGTTTTGGATGCAAATGCTTCATTTTAAATAATGGAAAATACACCTTGGGAAAGTTTGATACTAAGAATGATGAAACTATTTTTCTTAGGTTATATGCCCTAAATTCTAAAGCCTATAGAGTGTTTAACAAATGAACTTTTATTATAAAAGATTTTATTATAAAAAAATTTAATAAGACTAATGCTGCACTAAGAAAGGTAGTGCTTGATGATAATGATACAAATGAAATTGAGAAACAAATGGAAAGAATGAGCTTGGAGAACAAAGAAGTTGATGGGGATAGCTCTAAGGAGAATAATGAAGAAGAACCTTTATTAGAGGACTTGCAAAGAACTGAAAATCAACATAATGATCTTCCTAAAAGTTGGAGATTGTGAGAAATCACCCTCAATAGCAAATTATTAGAGATCTTTTGAAAGGTGTCAAAACTAGAAAAAGGATAAGGGAAGCTTGTGAATGAGTGGCATTCATATCACAAGTAGAACCCAAGAACTTTAAAGACGCTGAAAAAGAAGAGAGTTGGATGATTTCCATGCAAAAAGAACTTGGCCAATTTAAAAGGAACAAGGTTTAGACCTTAGTTCCAAGGCCAACCAACCATCCAATCATTAGTATTAAGTGGGTTTTTAGAAACAAATTAGAAGAGTTGGTCAATGTGGTAAGGAACAAAGTAAGGTTAGTTGCTTAAGGCTACAATCAAGAAGAAGATATTGATTATAATAAAACTTTGCCCCTGTAGCAAGATTAGAAGTAATTAGACTTTTGCTTGCATATGCATGTTAAATGAACTTCAAATTGTTCCAAATGGATGTTAAAAATGCATTTCTAAATGGTTTTATTCAAGACAAAGTTTATGTTGAACAACCCCCAAGTTTTGAAGATTTTGAAAAAATTAACCATGTTTATTAATTGCATAAAACATTATATGGATTGAAGCAAGCTCCTAAAACTTGGTATGAAAGGCATTCAAAATTTTTTATAGAAAAAGGATTTTCTAAGAGGAGTGTAGACACCACACTTTTTATTAAGAAAGACAAAAATAATTTTCTCATTGTTTAAATTTATGTGGATAATATAGTGTTTGGAGTTACCAATGAAAAATTTTGTGAGAATTGTTAAGGAAATGCAGGGTGAGTTGAGATGAGCATGATGGGAGAATTGAAATTCTTCCTTGATCTACAAATCAAGCAATGTGAGGATGGAACCTTCAGCAACCAAGAAAAATATACAAACAAAATGCTAAAAAAGTTTAGTGAGATGACCTAGAGTCAATTGGACCGCATATAAGTCCTTTTGCAAAGCTTGATGGAGATGAAAAAGGAAAAGATGTGGACCAAAAACTCTGCAGAGTTATGATTGGTTCACTTATGTGTTTAACAAGTAGATTTGATATATTATTAAGTGTGTGCTTATGTGCAAGATTTCAACCATGTCTTAAGAAATCACACTTATCTGTTTTAAAAAGGATATTTAGATACCTCTTGGATACTTAAGGCTCAGGCCTATGGTATCTAAAAGGATCATCTTTTGAACTTGGCTATTTCGATGCAGATTTTGATAGTAGCAAAACTGATCAGAAAAGTACGAGTGGTACTTATCAATTCCTTGGAAACATGTTTGTGTCTTGGTCTAGTAAAAAACAAAAGTCAATTGCTTTATCCATTGTTGAAGTTGAATACATTTCAGTAGGTAATGGTTGTGCACAAATTCTATGGATTAGGTAGCAATTGAATGACTTTGGCATGTCCATGCACAATATTTTTATCTTTTGTGACAACACTAGTGCCATTAACATCTTTAAAAGTCCTGCTCAACACTTTAGAACTAAGCACATTAAAATTAGACATAATTTTATTAGAAATCATGTGCTTAAGGAAGATGTTAAAATTGAATTTTTGGATATTTTGCATCAATTAGCTGATATTTTCAAAATAGTGAAGATTAATTTTGTAAAATTAGAAGAGAATTAAGAATGCTTGATGTGAATAAACTTTAATTGAGCTGATTTGATTTTTTTTTTTATGATATATTGTATGAAATCTGCCTTAATTTCATGTTTTAATTGATTAAGATTATATTTTAATAAGCTAAGATGTCTTTTAACCAGTTAAAATGATGTTGTGTGCAAAATGTTAGTCAAGCATTTTAGTTGATTAAAACAATTCTATTCACCTAAATTAAAACAAGGTCTTTAAGTTAGTAGCACTTTAATCAAATATTAAAGTCTGCTTCAATCAATTAAAGAACTAAAGTTATGAAAGATAAAAAATTGTCACATGCTTAATTTATTTTTTTAAAAAAAAAGAAAACTATCATTCCCCATTTAAAGTTTAGGTTAATTGATTACACATCAGTCTCCCATGTTCAAAACCCTTCAGTTTTCAAAACTGACTTCCCTTTTAAGCTATAAATTATAAACCCTACAACTTTTTTCCACACAATATCCATCTTTGCCTCCTAAAAAACTTGGAAAACCCTAATTTTCCCAAATATAACTCTAAAAAAAAACGCATGGAAAAAACTCCACAATCGAGCAGAATGGTTGATCAGGGAAATAAGAAGCAACCTTTTGAGGAATCTACAACCCCTTTGATTAAGAAATAAGGCAAAAGGAGCATGGAAATGCCTTCTGCTAAGAAAAGCTGTCACGACCCGGAACTCCCATCGAGCCCGTGACAACCGTCGCGAAGCCTCGACAGACATTCTTTCCTCGAATGCCTTTCGAGACCTCTCAAGGCTTTTGTACCAATTTTTCTATTCCTCTCTTTTTTCTTTTTTTCTTGAATAATAAAATAAAATAAAAACATTAATTAAAATAATCTATTTTAATGTAAAACAATATATATATATATATATATATATATATTTTTGAAACATCAAAAATTAGTTTTCTGCACATAAAAACAAAATAAATTTATACATACTGTAATATAGAAAACTAGAGTATACAATTTAAATTACAATGACACAT
>NC_030850.1:14288352-14323116 GCF_000208745.1 Theobroma cacao
TACTATACTTACTAGTATATATATATATATATATATATATATATATATATATATATAATTTAGACATGCATCAAAGACATCTAACTCATTGCCAACAATGGTCAATATGCTCCGATGCATACAACCACTGACCTTAACACAAGTCATGTGCACTCCTACACCGCATATAGCTATTATTATCATGTGCACTCCCTCACCGCACACGGTCATCATGTCATGAGCTCACCCACACCGTATACCACCATTGTCATCATGTGCACTCCCACACCCACACACGGTTATAAACATCATTTGACAATACCTTTTAAGGCATAACATACATAACAACATGTAAACAAAAATCTTTGCATATTAATATCTTCCACATAATTCATTATTTTTGGTCATATACATGATTACACAATCCAACTTCCAAGGAAAAATAATATTAACTATCATACCACTAGTTACAACATCCCAAGATTCTCAATGTATCACACAGCACAATTCACTTAGCAATTTAATGCAATAATTCAAAAACAGGGTTCACCACATTATGCATTTTTGCAATATAAAGATATCACTCATCAAAGGCTTGTTCCCATGCATATTTTAAAAGAGTCAAATAGGTATATTCAAGTACTTTATTCCAACACATTTGCATTGATCCAAAACATTTTATATGCAAGTTTCCTCACCTTTTGTGCTACCTTACCAAAACTAGCACCAATAAGACCTCAATCCAAGTTGAGTATTGAAGTACCAATAGAACATATATTTACCAATAAACAATAATAACCTCAAATATATCATCAATTTGGACTTAATAATTCTAATAAATATATACTAGATAAACTAAATTCTAACCTAATATTTAACCTAGAGTTCTAGTCTAATTCACGAACCCATTAAACTAACTATTCAAATTTAAGGTTTTCTTACTTTGGTAAGCTTGGAGGTGTAAAAATGAACAAAACCTAACATTTTTAAGAAAAAAAATGAAAAATTTGAAAGTAAATTCTGAAAATGTAAACCCATAAATTTGAAAATTTAAGAGTTGAAAATTTATACTTATTAGCTTTAAAAATGAAGATTTGAATCTAGAAGCCTTTGTGTTGAAAATGATGGAGTATAAATGGAGAAATGAAGAACTCTCCCAAGGTTCGGCTGTGGGAAGAAGGTGGAAACTGAGCTGTTGATTTTTTTTTTTTTGTTTAATTGGTAAGGAAGAAGAAAGAAGAAAGAACAATAGAAAAAGAATGAAGAAAACGTAAGGAAGGGAAAATGGGATGGTATTCGGCTAACTAGGGGAGATGAGAGGAAAAAAAAAGTTTAGGTGAGCAATGGACGATTAACTCAAGGGAGAAAGGAAGAAAGAAAACAAAAAATTTCTATTGAACCTTTTTAACTGAGTCAAAAAGGTAAAAATGCAACTTATTTAATTAAAAGATTAAAGAAATGGTAAAGCTTCGCTTGGAAGTTTGGTTCTTTTCTTTTTTTTTTTTTTAAAGGAAATGTTTCCAAGTAATGGCAGGTCATGTGTTAAGGAAAAAACAAGAGTCAAAGTTTCTTTGGAAGCTTTGACCAAGTATAATGGTAAACTTACCATTTGATCCTTTATGTCAAAAGTCCTTATATTTTCATTTTCTCTCTTTTTTTTCAAATACATTAAATTAATTATAAAATAAGTTTTCAAAATCACAACTATTGGAATTTTGGGTTTAAAACATTTGATTTCAGTTTGTTAAGTATAAATGATAAAATTACCCTTTTATAAAAAATATTTATATATATATTTTGTTTATTTATTCTTTTATGACATAAAAAGTGATTAATAAAAAGGATAAAAATCTAAATTTTACTTATAAGATGTTTGATTAAGCTTAATTGGAAAAAGATGAAATTGTCCTTGTCCACATCACCACTATTATGCTTCTTTACGTGTATATTAAAATTTGGGGTATCACAGGCTCTAGCGTGAAGCTAAAAAGCACAAAGACAAAGCGGTCTGATGCAAAAGGGTTTTACATCAAAGAAGGTAACTCTTGATCCTCTCGATTTAGGAATAGCTTACATTCAACTAAGTTTAAGAAGATTGAGGATGCCACAATCTGTTGTGGAAGATTTTTTGATTGGCCAAGCTTCAATTACGTCCCTTTTGTTAAAACTTCAATTTCTGATTTATTTGATGAACAGAAATTGAAGGAGTTAAGCACTTTTGGTGAAAGATACTACAATCCTACTCTCGTTAAAGAATTTTATTCTGGTATTGCTCTTGATAGAAAAGAATTAGATAATTTTGCTGATTTTAATGACAATGAGCTAAATGTGTACTTGAATGGGCAAGAATTTAAGGTTACTACTACTAATTTGGGAAAGTTTCGAAACACAGAGTATTAGGTAGAAGAGTTTATAATTCCATAGATCTATGACCTTTTTCCTATTTGGGAACAATCACTGGAAAAAAAAGAGAAATATCTATCTAAAAGCTATTCTAGTGACATCAACAATGCACAATTACAGATATTCCACTATTTCCTTGCTTCCATCCTTTATGGCAGAAGCATTAACTTCAGTTATGTAAGTTCTCAAGATCTCTGGTTACTAGAATTTGCTATAAATGAAATCCCCTGAATGTTGCAAGATATATGATTAAAAAGATGAAAGGAGCCTGCATTAGTGATAAAACAAATCTACCTTATGGTAACATCATTTCTTTTGTAGTTAAGAAAAAGGGTGTATGGAGTAACAAATATCAAGCTGATTGGATGCAGGGTAAGGATAAAAGTATATTCTTACATTACAAAAAAATAGGGCATTACTGACGAAAATTTTCATTAGTAATAGTAAAGATTCCATCATTATTTTAACACTATTGACATAAATTACAACAAAAATTTTTGTCGGAATCCCATTGGCAATAGTGTGGTTGGTAATGGGAAATCTATTTGTGACGGAACATTTCGTGGGTAAGTTACACACGGAGTATTTTGTCGACAATTCAGTCGATAATGGGTCTAATCCATCGGTCAATTTTTAATCGGTAATGAGAAAAATCCATCAGTAATTCAGTCGAGAAATTATTTGTTTTCAAATTAAAACTTAGATTAACAATATAAGCTTTAACTTTAATACTGGATAAGTGGTCTGCAAAAGCCAAAGTTATGGTTTCTTATAGTGGCTAGAGAGATCATATTAGGCTCAACTTTAGGTCTAGAAAACCTCATTTTTCAAGATAATTGAGGAAAGATGACTCACCAGTTTTATGTAATTAATAGCATTCCTTATAATTATCTTGAAAAAAAAGGAGTTTTTTTTCGATGTAAAGTTGATGAGGCTACTATGATGCTCATCTATCTTAATTTATTTAAATATTTTAAAAATGATATAATATTACTAATTTAGTTAATTGCTTAATTACCAATACATAATTATTCATTATTAGTTCAATTATGTAATTAATTTCCCAAACCTTTAATTAATTTAAATAAATAAAATATTATCTAATATTATTTTGCTAATTTATTTCTTAATTAATTATATTATATTACATAATTTTTCATTAACTAAATTATTTAATAAACTCATTAAAACTCAATGGCGGAGGCAGAAGGGTGGCAAGGGGTGGCAGCTGCCAACCCTTAGTTTTTAATTTTTTTTTAATTTTTATGTGTATAAAATAGCAAATTTATAGCTTTGCCACCCCTGAACAAATAAAATATAATAGTTCTTTCAACTAAATTTTAAAGGACTTGAATGTATAGCGTTGCCACCCTTAAACAAATAAAATATATTAGTTTGGAATAGTGATAAGTCTTTTTAGCTAAATTTTAAAAGACTTTGGTGTTAGTGTAAGCCCTACAGGCCAATCAGTTTTATGCTTGTAAAACATTACATTAATTAATCATATTTCATGTTAAAAATGTTATGGATATTTTATATAATGTATGAAGCCTTTATCCATGAGTTTATTTATATAGGTGTTATAAGAGGCTTATGTGGATAAAGTCCTTAGAACACAATGGCATTGCAAAGAAATTATAAAGGTTATAATTATAAGATTTTTATGCATTAAAGCCTTGTTTCTAAATATGTTCCTGGTCATTGTATTGTCAAGAATAAAGACATTGACAATGCTCAAAGACTGACACATACTAAGCCTCCTTACTTTGGAAGTAAGCAACTGATCTCATAGGTTGAAGTATGTGAGATACTTAGAGATAGTGTGTGAATGCTTGGTAAGGAACAAGTTCACTGAACATGACCCATTATGAGAGTTTCATTTGGTATTTCACTTAATTGTCTATAGAAATACTCTTATTTGTTAATAGTATAAGTAATCCTTAGACTTATGATACCAAGTCATCTTGTATGTGAATTGTCATACTTTAACTTCACCTCTACGGGTCTAAAGGTGATCAAATGCCTAAACAGGGTACTTTTAGGTATCGCATGAAGCATGCAAAGATGAATGAGTAGTCTAAGGAGAATTCATCACCCTAAGTGATTTGAAAAGGACATATCTCATTTGCTCTTAACTTATATTGACTAAACGTCCTTGACCAAGGCAATCTTGATAAGTTAATATGAAAGTTGCATGACTAATATGGATAAGTTAGATAGTAGACACCGAGCCAAGCTTTCTATTTATCCAGGATATATGATGAAAGGATCAAATTACAGTAAGATATTGTACATTGAAAGGTTAGTTAAACCATATTGACTCTCCTAACATTTGGATAGTTATGATATATTGCTAAATGCCGCTCATAATCTATAAATATAAATATAAATTTTTAATTAAATTTTTATTGCCAACATATTAGGCACCTAATAGGTCATACACATAAGGTGAATTGTCAAAATTAATTTGAGTTCAATTGGATGTGATCTAATTGATTTTATAGAGGCTTAATCTATTAATATTGGGTTAAATAAAATATGATTTAACGGAGTATTAAACAAAGGCCCAATTAGCCCAAGACATTTTCTAATCCTTGTTGGATATGAAGTAGGTCAATTCACTTTATAAAAGAATCCTTTAGCTGCCTCTTGAATGTATAAAAGAGTTCTATTTTTATTTTCTCATGTGTTGAGATAGGATCACAGCCAAAAGAGAGAAACACAAAGTAGCTCAAAGTTGAGAGTTTGCTCGCACAAACTTTGGTTTAGTGATTCATGCACTCTTAGTGAAGAGATTTCAACAAATCACTATGTGGATTACCATTAGAGGCAAGACAATTGTGCTACTATGATTTGATAAGTCCTAGTTGGTGTACAAAAGTCAAAAATAAAAACCCAAAAAGGACTTCACCAAAGAAAGCAAACATCAAACTTTCAAGTATATTAAAATCTTTCTCTTATGGTTTTTCTATATTAGTTTAAATTAAAATGATCCATGACTTAGGGGATTAAAATTTTAATATTCCATTGTGTATGATCCGTCTTAGCATAATTTGAGTCCCTTTCATTGGATTCAATCCCTTTTAAGCCTAAAATTTAGAATTATTTTTCTTTTTCTTTTTTTCCTTTTTTCTTCTTTTTTCTTTTTTCCTTTTCTTTCTTTTCTTAGGGTTTAAAACTTGTTTTCCCTTTTTTTTCTTTTTTTTTCTAAAATTATTTGAGAAAAAGATTGCCAACACCATTGACACGAATTTAGTTTTTTTTCTTTCTTTTCTTTTACTTCTTTTTTTTCTTAAGGTTTAGAACTTATATTTAAATTATTAATGAAAATTTTGTTATAATTTAATTTTTTTTACTCCGAATAGAATTATTAACCTAATCCATGACCTCGATTGCTCCTAAACCATCCCTCTTACAAAATCTTGCATCTGTTAGTGTTAACACCTTAATTAATTTAAATCTATTTTAAATTAAATCCTATTACTAATTTAGTTAAACACTTAATTAACAACAATATTTTTCCAGTTGATTAACAACTAAACCATAATTTATTTTGCACAATTACTAATAATTATTTAAATTATTCTCATATTTTCATCAAAGTAGATTATTCAAAACAGCAATAGATTATTCAAAAAACATTTAAATAATAGCAACAATTTCACACAAGTAGCAACCACAATTTCACATATTAACCAGGAAATCTACAATATTGGGGCAACAACAATTTCACAATTTCATAACAAGAGCCCACACAATGGGGGCAATAATAGCATATATTTCTTACCAACTCACCAAGGTTTGATAACTGTATGGCTAGATTTAAAAATTTTTATACTTCAATAAATAATTTTAAAATACAAGAATAGGCTTCAAATATATGCTTGACAAATCTTATCGGCTGGAGCGACAATGGGGAGCAGGATGTCGGATGGAGCTTGGGGTATCGAATGAGTAGAGTGATTGGGCAATTGAAACAATACGAGAAAGAGCAAGCAATCAGCGGAAGGTTTAAGTTTGACATCAATAGTGCTCTAATGTAGTCCAATGCGTTAGTTGGAGCTTGGCGAATTGAATGGGCGGAGGGATCAGGCAATTCAAACAGTGAGAGAAGGAACAAGCAACCTGTGGAGGGCCTAGGTCTAGTGTCAGCAGTGTTTCGGTGTGTTTTAATCAGTGCATCTAGTGACGGAAGTGAAGTATGGGGTGGGGCAATAGGATAGCTAGAAAGGAAAGGGGAAAAGCAAAAAGAAAAACAACAGAAAACATAACTGCTCGAGGGGTTTTATTAATATGGTGCACCAACGAAATTATCGACGAAATTTTCGTCGGTGGTTAAAAAAATAAATGGGGGAAAAATGATCTGCTTCGAAGGGTTTTAATTTAGTTCACTGATGAAAATTTTCATCAATGATTAAAAAAAATAAATAGGGGGAAAATGAACCACTCGGGGGTTTCAATTTGGCTTACTAATGGAATTCTCATTGACGATTTCGTTAAAAAATCCGTTGATAAACTAAACAATATCTTAAGTGACTAGACTACATTACCGACCATAACTTTTGTTAGTAAATGGTCAGTAAATTTCGTCGATAAATGTTTATCGATGAACTGGTTCTATCGGTAAACTTCATGCCATTATACTATTCATGTGTGCCTTTATTTTATCAACAGATTATATTCCATTGTCAATTTTCATCAATTTTCAGTCGGTATTAATACTGTTCGAGTTTCATCAGTAATCCATTGGTAATTTTTAACAGAATTTATTGATGAAAAATATTTCGTTGGTATAACATGTTTTTTGGGTAGTGTTAGGCAGTCTTTACAAGATAAGGTATAGACTTACGGGCAAAGAATGCATCAAACTCCTTAAGGGTGCACAAGCAACCCCAAGTGCTGAAACCCTTCAACACCACCATCCAGAGTAAGTAAGCCCTTAATCATTAGCGAGATGATTCTTAATCTTCTCATGAGGATTGATGGGAAACTCAATGACCAAGCAGAAAGGGACAAGATGATTAAGAAAGCGTTAAAAAAATTAAAGAAAAGATTTAGGATATTACAAATTCTTTTTATGTGGAAAAGCAAAAAGAGAACCCTCGTAGTGACATATTCAAAAAGCAAAGCATCAGTTATTTCTTTTTATGAGAACACAACAACAAAGGAGCTTGACATACCTACCTTTGACCTTAAGGCTAAAATTGAAAAAGTAGGTGCTGAAGTAAATCCTTAGGAAGACCAAGCACCAGAAACTGAAAAAGGGTCAAGAATATGCTAAAATGGAAGTTGAGGCTGAAATGCAAAATGATAATGATAAGGGAATAGGACAAGATATAGAAAGTGGAATTGGACAAGAAAAAGGAAATGAAATAGAGGAAGAGCAAAAAGAAAAGAATGGTAACTCCCTTGAAATTGTAAAGACAGTAAAGACTCCTGCCTCTTTTAAAGAGATACTTCTTTTTAATCTCATTGTTGAACTTGTGAAAGAAACTATTACAATAAATGTTGTGGCTAAACAAGAAGTAGGAATTGAACAAGAAACAACAGATGCAAGTATGGAGACAAAAACAAGACCTAAACCTACAAAAGAAACTAAAAAGGTTTATGAAATTGAAAAGAATTAAGACATGGGGAAAGAAACAAGACTTAACCTACAAAAGAAAAACCTACAAGCAAAAGGAAGAAAACAATGGCAACAAAAACCAAAGTTTTTAGAAGGTGTAAGTCTGCTAGAAAGTCTAAGCCATCAAGCCATCCCTTGAACCTGAGCCATCATTTGAACTTCAAATACTTAAGCCTTTGAATGTCCAACCCTTAGCCTTGTAGCTAGGCACAGATAAGTCTTCAACTGACTTTGACTCTGAATACTCTCAACTGAGTAGGACAGTTGGCTTGTAGAAGAACCTTTTTTTTATTGATGACAAAAAAGAGGGGCAATAGGATGTAAAGAAAGTAAGATGTAAAGTGGTTATTATGTTTGTTGTGTTTGTTTTTGTGCTGATGAACTTTTGGAACTGTAATTGCTAGTTGATGTGGTTATGACCCTATGGTTATGAACTTATAAACCTTTGTAATTGCTAGTTGGTGTGGTTATGAATATACGTGTTTGTCCATGAATTGAAAATGTTTATTAACTGTAAAATTATATATAGCTAATATGGCATTGGATATACCTTAATTTCATGCACATATTAAAGAGAAGCATATATTAAGAGGGAGTAATCTCTCATCTGCATATAAATATAAAATATAAATATAGACATTACACTCTTAATTCATGAGTGAATTGTCATCATCAAAAAAAGGAAAGAATGTTGACTCTATGTGTTTTTTATGATAATAAAACTTTCTTCATTTATTGATGTCTAATTATATTATTTGAGTGTGTAGGAATTGATTAACAAGGACCTTTAATTGGTTAAGGCAGTTTTAAGCACTATACTAAAGTCAAACAGAAAAGTCTTAACCAGTTAACACAAGGTTTAATTAACTAAGAGGGTATTGGATGCAAAACATAAGCACGTTAATCAATTAACCAAAGGGATTAATTGATTAAAGCGCAAACTTGAAGTATTTGAAAGCACCAAAATTCAAATAAAAATGATGTTGACCGTTGATAGGCTTCAAATTAAGAAATGAAAATTTGAAGATTTTTTAATCGACTAAAGTTTATCTTAGTCGGTCAAAGTTGAAAAAAGAGAAACTTCAATCAGTTAAAGGGAGGATTAATCAATTAGAAGAAGGTTAGTAAAAAATGTTACTTTAAGGAGTTTGAAGAAAAAAAGGTTTTAATCGGTTAAAGTCCCCTTTAATCGATTAACACTGTGAAGTAGACTGCAAGACATAAAGGCTTTAATTGGTTAAAACTCATCTTAACCAATTAAAGAGTTACTGTCAGAAATTTGAAAAAGACCACTAAAAGACAAAATAACGGTTATAATTGTTCAAAATTATCTCTGATGGCTATAAACATTCCTTTAAGTATTTAATAAGCTTAAAACAGTCATAAATGTGATAGAGAAACTAGCAAAAGTAAGATTGAACCTAGAAAAGCAAAAACCTTCTCTTTCAAGTGTTTTCCACTCTCACCCTTTGTAAACTTGATTGAGCTGAAGCTTGTACACCTTAGATTAGCTAAATGATCATTATAGTTCATGTTATTCTTAGTTCTTGATTAATTAGAGTTTGTGAGGCACTTTAAGAGATTATTGTAAGGGTTTAGAGCTTAGGTTAGAAGCTTACCTTGTAAAAGCTTAGTAGAAGTTGTTAATTCTACTAGTTTAGTGAAGTTCGCTTAAAAATATTTAATTTGAAGATCAAGGTAGTGGATGTAGGTTAAAAAGACCGAACCACTATAAATATTTATATTTTGTCCACTTCTCTCTACTTTCTCTTTACTTGGTGCCTTTTAACTTCAGCAAGTTTTAAATCTCCCATTTTAAAATTATACAAAAAGTTTTTCAAGCTCAAGAGCTATCTTCAAATTATTTTTAAATGCTATTTATCTCTCTCTAACACTCCATTGAGACCAACAGAACTTTATTGTTGTTACATTTTACAATAGTCTCCTAAATTTCCACTTCCTTTAATGCTCTCTCAAAAACATACGCACTCTACTCTAAAAGTGATTTGTAAGCGCAATTGAACTCCTTCAATTGGCAATTGATTTTTGGTAGAAAAAAAAAGGCCTCAAAGTGACTTGCAATTCCTTCTTTTTAAGTAGTTCAGGTTTAGTGAACTGAACCCACATATTACTACGTATACCAAACCCAATACCAACGAAAATTTTTTCGGTATTGATTTTTTAAAAATTAAATTAATGAAAAAATAAAACATATTTATGACTTTTTTTAATAAATTACAATATCTATCGATATTAGATGAAATTTCATTGATAAAAATATTAGAGAAATTAAATTTTATAAAATTAAAACAAATATAAAGGTGCCTAATTTATTATTGAATGATTTTATAGGAAAACTTTTTTTTCGATAAACTCCTTGAAAATTCATTGAAATTCTTGTTTTTTGGGCAATTGGTTGGAAATCCGTCCATAATGGATAGCATTATTGACAAAAAATATATATCTTCATAGTCTTAAATGTATCCTAAAACCTTCATGCTTTTGTATCCCAATCATTTTGTAATAAAAGAGTAATTTTATTCTATACTCTATTTCAAACCACGATGCATTGGGAAAAACAGAGCATTGATTCTACCCTTGATGGCTGAAAGTGTCATGTCCCAGCGGCATTTTTCGTGCAACTCAAGTGACGTGGGATCAGTGGATGTTAATTAATAAAGATAAAATGATAATCAAAGCGGGAATAATGATTTAGGCATTTAGCTTTTGAGAACCTTAAAATATTACTTGCTTTTCTCGAAGGAAATGGCTTTCTTGCATGGGGGATACCGTTACGTGGACCATGACCATAAACTCAGCCAGTGGGCTTAACTTGAGCCCAAAAACAAGCTAAGAAAACCTTGCGCATTCCTCCTCTCCGTTGACACTCTGATTCTTTGCTTTGGAAAACAAAAGAAAAATGTATCGAAGTCGATTGCTTTGGTTCACGCTGGGGTTCTCACTCACGGCTGCTTCAATCTCTCAGTTCATCTATAAAGACCTCTGGACTGACCGTTATGCGCTTAAATCTGATGTGCTAACTTCTATTCTTTTCTCTTTGGAATTTGGATTTCTCTCTGGGAGTATTTGGTATTTTAATTAGCACCATCTAGAATTATTTTAATTTTCTTTTTTGAAAATTTTCAGATGAAGCAGAAATTTGATTCACTAGAGGCCAGAGTGTTGAACCTTGAATCGCTTCCTCCGGAGAACCCAAATTCTGCTCAGGTATTTCCTTTTTTTTTTTTTTCCAAATTTACTATATTATTTGTGAATTTATTTGTGACACTATGAAATGAATTGAGAACATTATGAGCAATAATTTCCATCCAATTTTCATTGCTTTTGCATCATTGTTTGCAAAATACGGGGTTGGCTATAGATGGGAGAATGTTTAACTCTTGCTGACCTATTATTTTGATGCTTGAAAATCATTTTGCAACTGCGGGCTCATTCATCCATAAGATGATAAGATACCTCTCTATCTGTAGCTTTAAAATCAACGAAAAATACAATAACATAAAGATGTTAGGATTCCCTGAATTATATGCATTGTATCGAAATTGGTTCTATTGTTTTGTGCCGATAAAATTCGAAAAGTACCATGTATTTTGCATTGAGCTCTTGTTGAGATGGGAGTTTAGAAGCTTCACACTCAGTGGCATTCAACTTGGGATTAGAGTTCACTCTCGTTTTCTTTTCTTTCCTTGTTTCCTTTTTTTTTTTTTTCCTTTTGTTTTTGTTCGTTATTTCTGGTCCTGTGGCTGGGTACAAACGGCAGAATTGCCTTCCCTGATCTCAGGTGAAGGTGGGTTTTAATGCTGGTCCTTGGTTTTGCTGTGAAATGATTTTACCACTAAGGCTCCCTGGCATACTCTGCATGGGAACTTTCTCTTGAGCTATATATTTAGAATAAAGTTTATTTAGAGCAGGACAATTTTCACCTGAAAAGGTTGTGAGGGATTTGATCTGGGTAATATATGTTTCTGTTTTTAGGAGAAAGATTTCTGATCCCCGAATTAATTTAATTTTTATTGGTCATTTGACATGAGAGAAAATGATTATTTCTTATTTCAGAATTGTTTTGTTCTATACTCTTCTTAATCCAGTGATGTCTATACGGTATTTAATCTCATCTTATTTGTTTTCTTTGCAGGTTGAAGGTTAGATATTATGTGAAGCTCACATAGTTTCTGGTTTGGTTCATGACTCAAATGTATTTGGTTTTAAAATAATGAAATGGTGGTAAAAAGAATGATTTAGTTACATTTGTTTTGATATTTGAGCAATGTTATGCAGTGGGAGGATTGTCATATTTGGTAGTTCTTTTATGCAATTTTACAATAGAGTAATAGTGTCTACAAACCATCCAATGTCATCTTACACAACTGGAGGTATTTTCCAGGGGATTAATCACTATGGACGCATCCTTAAAAGCACCAGCCATGAACTTTGGGAGAGTTCAGTGAACAGACTGAAGTCTAAATAAGTAGGATGGCTGCTAGAAACCTTTTGAGTCTTAAGCCTATTTCCATCTCTATCATTTGAGCCATGCAAAGAATGCAATCCTGGACAATTTATTGCTTGATTTATGATTTATTGTACAAATTGGGAAGGGGTTGGCGGCAAAGCCAAGCCCATCACTCAAGCAAAATGGATGAATTCGAAATATCTTCTAAGACAATTGGCAGGAAAGATATATTGCAGTAGATAACAACCAATCCACCCCACCCTTATGAATCTTCTCAAGAGGATTGAAATAAAATTTTGAATTTCTGCTCCTCTTTATACCTCCTATATGTATCACACACAAAATAAAACAGGGTTGCAGGCATGCAAGCATAGGTTGGGGGTGGCAGCCGCTCATCAGTATCTGAATTAACTATTGCAAAAATTTTCAATAACTGCAGTGCCTAAAATAGGCTAATAAACTGTTTATATCTTTCCATTGAAATGCGACCAGAATTGAATATTGTTCAATGATTATACAGACAGAATTTCCTTCTACATAACTAAATATTCACAAGCTACATAGACTATTAGTTCCTAAAATTAATCACCTGAAAAAGAAAAAGATTTAAAGCATGAAGAAATGAAACTTGTTGCTTTCTAATTTATCAGAAATAACAGACACCTAGAAAACATGTTTAAATTGACAAACAACTTGCCCAAGTGACCATCTTATTCCTTTTCTGTTTCTTTTTTCCTTCTTTTCAGATTTGAATTGAGAATTCCTAGCTCGAGACAAATAGTCAGAAGTATCATCAGTAAGCCCTGAATCATGATTTCATCTGATGGGATGATCGAGGGAGGATGGAGTTGGCCAGTTCTTCATTCACCTTTACTGGAAGCGGAGGCATTTGTTTCATTACTTCTGGCAAGTCATTCAAGCTGCAAAAAACTCATTAACATTAGAGACTGTACACAAGTTATATAAAACAAATTGCTCTATGTCCAATAATAATCTGCTATATCATTCCCAGATTAGAAGAACAAGTTCTAACTAATTAAATGAAACTATTTCAAATGTCTTAATCCACAATAGCAAGCAACAGTAATCAATACTTCCACAGATACATCAGCTTATTTCTTTATGCAAAGGTATATGCTCCATACTCAATTAATTCAAAAATACCTCCACAAATATTTATGTCAATTCAAAATTAGTCTCTTGCACGCTACAGACCAAAACAATTTTATATGCTGCAAGGCATTTTGTTTACATAATATTTCCCTCTAATTCAGCCATTCCAAACAACAGTCACTCCAATGGCTCTCATGCAATTTGATCTTACATCCAGCAAGTCCTTCCAAATATTTGAGTTCTGGTAGCCATCAAGATGAAGGGATGGCTAATTATTTGACTTGCCAATAAATTTTTCATTCAGAATCTTCACATGAATCTAAATATCTTCATAGATAGCAAAGACATAACAAAGTTGAGGGTGATCAGCGTGGATTTATATTAGACAGGCAAAACCTATCTTGCACCAGGATCAGGCAATATAACTATAACAACTTGCATGGTGAAAAGTAGCTACTCCTTAGTGCCAGGTATATTTTACGGAGTGCAATAACGAAGACGCAGCAAGTACCATAAAGCAAAATAGCTACCAGAAAGAAGCTTGCACCAGGATCAGGCAATATAACTATAACTTGCACGGTGAAAAGTAGCTACTCCTTAGTGCCAGGTATATTTTACGGAGTGCAATAACGAAGACGCAGCAAGCACCATAAAGCAAAATAGCTACCAGAAAGAAGCTTGCACCAGGATCAGGTGATAGAACTATAACAACTTACATGGTGAAAAATAGCTACTCCTTTAAAGACTGGTAACTGTTAAAAAAGTGCATAATGAGAAAGCAGCATGCACCGTAAAGCATAATAGCCCAGAAAGAAGCTTAGGAGCCAAAACTACCGACCATACCCTCAACAGATAACTTTTTCTCATCATTTGCGTTGGATTGACCACATCTAGGATCATTTATCTTCCTTATTTTCACTACTCCAACTTTAACATGACTTTCAATTTGCTATTACAACATGATAAATGCCCTTCCCTATTATATGAAAGTCTTGCCAACATAGCTGCTTTTTCATGTCCATGATTTCCTATGAAGGGAACCGATTAAGTTAATAGAAATGAAAGCACAATGATGATGACTGCAATGATAATACTAATGGTATTGCAGACAAGTGAAGAAGTCCATGATTGCCACAACTATACTGTTATACCACACATGATAATGAACGTGCATAAGCTTGCAGTCATGCAATAAAAATGCAACTATGGTCAATGATGCCCTCCAAGTTAACATTAAAAAAAGAAAAATCTCTAATTAAAACATAACAGAAAGAATAAAACAACATACTCATTCAAGATTGTGAGGATATTGTCCCAGGTTTTGCATAAGAGATTGATGTTATCATGTATCTGCATGTGTGGAAAGAAAGTAAATAACAATCAATTAAGAAGGCAGATGTAATTAGCTAATAGCAAGACAGCAGCTGTCGAACCTATAACAGTCTGATAACAAGTCAACCAATCAGATGACTAATTATATAAAAACTTTCATTTTCATATAGTGCATTTAGAAGTAAATTGGCATCATCTACCAGATGCCAAAAAATAAGAGATATACATATTAATTATTGAAGATCCTGAGTAATAAATGAAAAGTAAATGTCTAATAATGGGGCAATCTGCCAGCTGTCTGCATAAGAATTGCATACCAAGTACTAATTTCAAAGGTAAAAAACTAGAGAGCGATGGTGCCTTTTCATAAAATTGAATAGTTCATTTCATCAAGTTGAATATTTTTTCATTGAATTATTTTATCATGTCAACACTTTCACTCAAAACCAACAATGACCTGATATAACAACAGCAGGAAAAAAGATATTTAGAATAAGTTTTATAAGAAAGATTTCAAGTCCTATGAAATACAAAGGACTTATTTGACTCTACATAAAACTTGTAAGAGAAAGAGATGACTACTGCAAGCAAAATGAAGCAACAGCAGCACTACTGAATGCAAATTTAAAAAATAATGGCTCAGAAGAATGTCAGGGCAGATGTACATGAGCACACAATCATTGAGGAAAATTTCAATGACACCATCTATTTCACCTGGAAAGCTGCAAAATTTGCAGAAATTTGATTAAACATTTGAGCATTTTGTTCAAGTAGCTCTCCTGTCACACCACCGATGGCTGAAAAGACATATTTCAAATTAAAAATGTGTAGAAAAAGCAAGAACACTATATTGACATGTTAAATATGGTTTGCTCGAATCTCCTATCTGCTCTCCCTCCCCCGCCGCCCCCCCCCCCCCCCCCTTTCCCCTGTGGGTAAATCTTAAACCTAACCCCCTATTCCAACCTACGGTTTATGTTCTACATGGTCAGCTCCAAAGAATCACCCTGCATAGACTACTTTAAGTTCTAAACTTGATCAAATTCAATAAATTTTAAAAGAAAAACATTAGCTACTGTCTTTACCCTGATTGAGCATAAATATCTCAGCTCAAAGTTTCTATCCAGCTGTAATTTTTATTTTGGTAAAAAAGTAGAGATCTCTCTAATATATGACTAGACCAAACCTTTGTATGGGATGCCATCATCATTGTCCATAGGGGTCATTGGTGGAGCATATGAAGGACCATTTGGCCTAGTTGTTAAATGAGATGTAGACTTTGCCGAAGAATCCGAACCCTTTTCCTGCAAAACAATGTCCTTATTAACTTGAGCTTTCAAGAATTAAAGCAACCTACCTAAGAAAACAACTAAGCTGCAGATAGCTGAACCGCGTAAATAAGACAGCTAAGGAAGCTTTTAATAGGAAGGTTAAACAACAATGGGCTAAAGCCTGGAGAAAAACACCTAATCCAGAAATTTCTCAGAAAACCCAGAGAATTAGTGTGAACTCTCAAGCAAAAGATTTGTCTGGGTTGAACATGTTAGGAAGTAGCCCTTCTCTGACATAAGGCATGTTTCAACTTTCAACCACATCTAGTTATGTTCGAGATTTTATGTTTACTTTTTCTGACAGTCTATTAAACATGCACCTGAGATACAGTGAACTCTTCCATAATTATATTACATGTACACACCAATTAGGTAACCTTCATATAGTATCCAGTAGCCCCCCATGCTTCTTGAATATTTTCTACCACACCTTATTTCAAGAATTTCAAAATTAAAAATTTGCATATGTGATAGAGGACGTTGAGAGTCTAACAACCAAAGGAGTGGATGTGTGAGATATATATACACTTCAAGGAACTGTCAAGTCAAGAATGCCAAAACATGCCATCGTCAATCATAGGTAAAAACTCTGTGACCATAGACACAGATTCAGAATCCATAAACACTACTAAAGTTATGACACAGGCTAGGAAATTTCATTCAAGAAACAATCATAGAGAATAAACTTTCTTCCAAAGACATACTTCAAGGAACCAATTATAAAACATAAAGCAGTGAAAATATACATTGCACAGATTAATTGTACTAGTATTAAAATTTAGACAGACATACCCTTCTGTCTTTATTTTTCCTTGCTGAATTATGATCTTCTTTCCTTCGTTTGCCATTTTCCTTTTTCTGCAAACAGATTCAACTAGGTGATTATTCAGCATACAAATCCAATGCACATTTACTGCACAAATGCAAGCAAAATGAATAAGCACATTATGCATACACAATTCCACCATAAAACTATAATTTTTTTTTTTTTTTTAAAGAGAGAGATGCTAAAAGCCAAACTCACTTTAGACCTTTTGCCAAATGAGAAATGATTTAGAAAAGAACGTAGAAAAGGACAAGGCGTCCATCAAAAAGAGCGGGAAAGAAAAGGAGCTTCATTGAAAACATATCTCATAGTCTTACTTATATGAAGGCATTAACCTTCCAATCAGCTAAACAAGGAATCCAGCAGAGTCAGCCACAAACTCAATTATTACTTACGCCTTTTATCCACGAATTTTATAATAGCATTGAAGAACATTGGGCATCTTAATGTTCTCCGCTATAATACATAGATATTTTCAGTAGAATCTTGTAACTCTATGTAGTTAAAATTTTTAATATTATATAAATATAGTCTAAAATTCATTTCTTACAAAAGTATAGGACAAATATTAAAGCCGGTACTGAGGTAAATGTCAATGTAATTTACAGCATTTTAAAAGTATCAATTAGACATCAATAAGCTTATAGGTAATCCCCACCTCATTATTAATAGCCCCTTCTCTACCCCATGGTAAAGAGTACATGTCAAACATATCAGCCTTTGGGTTTTTGCAAACAGGACATTAATCCCCAAAAGAACCCAGCAATATCAATTTTAATAATTACCATCTGGAGGTATTCTGCACATAAGATTAATTGCAATGACATTAGGAGCATAAACCACCATATCCCTGACAACAAGAGAAATTTGGCAAGCTTTGCACTTTTATAAACTGAAACTCAAAAGAAGGCAGTTTTGAGAATTTCCAAATGGAGTTAATCTCTCTTTTATTGCGAATCACATTTGGGCTTTTTATTTCTAAAGAACACCACACTACTGACAGCATATCAAATTTCCATATGTTTACCCAGTTCCCCATCAAATGAGAAAAATAAAACCAAGACAAGTAGACATGCTCCAAACAAGTGCAACCATTGATACTTAAAAATGAAAGTTTTTTTTGGCCAGATGGAAAAAGATCATGCTCCTAAATGGGCCAAAGAAAGCACTTAAAGGCTTTTTAAGCTTTCTCTAGCATCGGCCAAAACATAAATCCTTCTCTATGTTGCATAAAACCTATGCCATTTATTTTGTAATCAATAAGCTTCGAACATTAGTGATATGACAGATAAAAACCCAAGTACAATTACATGCTTGTTCACCTGTCTACATTAAATCTCAAATGATCATACATGCAAATATAGACATTCCATCAGAGGTGATACTTAAACACAGGAAGTCAGATTTACCTCTTAGTGTCAGAAGAGGTGCATTTTACTGTGGCACATTTATAAATACCGGATTATTCATCCTTAACATCTCTTACGTTCATTTCCTATGACCAAAAAAGTTCAGAAACCTCAATCTCTATACATACCATTTTATGGATCTAATGCAACTATCTCGATTTCATCTAAAAAGTAGGCTTAGCTTATATACATGGGCACATGCAGAGCTGCATGCATGATTTCATCAGTAAATCTATATTTTAGTATCAGTCAACTTACAGAAAGTTGGTTATAACCATCCGCTCTTTTACAGGCTTGACTCACCATTTAAATAGAATTCAAGCAAAATAGTGATTATTTGGGCACTGGTGAGATTTGATCGATTAAACATCTCAAATATGAAGCAATAACTAAGTTGATGTCATCATGTCTAAATCATTTCATGACAAGGACTTTGGGGTTTGAACCTCTAACTGGAGGAAATATTGAAAATAGTTGCTATTAAGGTTGAAACATTAGTTTAATAGTTAAAGAACAATGCTTAAGTTGAAACCTTAGGGAAGAATGATTCTTGACACCAAAATTTAATTTCAGTAAGGACTGAAAGGTAGGGAATAATGAGAATAACAAGGGTTTGAAATGAGGTTTTGCGGTAAGCAAATCAAGATTCCAGACATTTTTATAACTGTTGTCATGTTCCTAATAATTTCTCTAGTGATTATTATATTAGTGAACACTGACCACAGTAATGTGAAAAATGCTCCCAAAATTAAGGATTTCTTTTTTGGCTGAAAATTTAAGGTTTGTTTGAGTGTTAATATTGTGAGCTTAGTCCCAGAGGCAAACACCTTGTGTTAGGATCACTTCACAAAATCCCAAGAAAAAGCATACAAGTTAACTGGAATTTGATATACATGTTTTCCATCAAATAAAAAGGTTACATGCATATACACAGAACTCTTGAAGACCTAATTCACAAGGACTCAAGATCCAATACATAAAAAAATATAATATTTAACTTCAAACATGTAAGAACTATAACTCAAAGACCTAACAACATTAAAAAAAGAAAAAACAAAACAAAACAAAAAGATATAAAACTACAGAAACTGTAAATTCTAAAAATTCAAAAAAGTTTCAATATATCTTTAACTCATACAAATAAAGAAAATTCATTTAGAATAAAACCTGCTAATTCCTCACAATAATAAAATAAAAGTGAAACCTCATACAACTAATTTGGCCTCTGTAAGGTCTTATGCATAAAATAGATTATAATTCTTGATTTTTTGATAAGCTTGAATTTTCTTGATTCCTTGGTTGGCGGCAAGGCTAGTGCCCATACAAGTCACAAGTTGGGAGTTTTCAAACAGAAACTCTAAGGTCAAGTAATACGAAATGTTCATTCCAAAATAGCCAAATTATTAAAGTTATAACTAGATAAACTGCTTTGAAAAAGGACAAGTCATGGAGTTATACTTGTCATGCAATCCTTCAAGCTGTTCCCCAACCAACAATCCCCCCCACCCCCCACCCCTTGGTCACAAAGCTTCAATAACATACAATTCGTAGTGACCAACTTACAGTCATCCATCTACAACGCAGTGCCACATCCCGAACTGTTTTGTCCTTCAACTTCATTGCAATCTTAGCATAACGAACTATGGTTGAATCAGAGGCATACCTGTAAACAGCGATAGCACCACACACATATATATATCTCTATTAATTGGATAAGGAAAACAATATGTGGCACAAAATAATGATCTGGAGAAAATAAAATATTACCAAAAAATCTACCAGGAGAAAATACGATATTAATTGCTGGCATAGTAATTTAGCCAAAAGAACACACATGTATGCAAACAGAAATTATTATGTTCTCCAGCAATAACATCAGCATCTACTTTAGATATCTGACAGGATAGTTTTATCAGGGGTTTAAATGGACAACCACCATATCCATTGCTTAAACTCACATATCAACTACAAATTTAATAACAAACAGACTACTTTAACTAGAATCAGCACACTAATAGTTACATTTTGGAAATATCAAGATCAAAACAGCACAAATGAAGTAATCAAGAAAATATATTTCTTTGAACTAAACTACAATATGGTACAAAAGAAAGCCTGTCCATGCATCGATTATCATCATAATGCCAGATATTCATGCATTGTGGTAGGCAGAAAGCTTCCCATGATGAATGGAAAGCCTTGATTTGTTAAAGTGGAAAATACCAGAAATATTATTCATAACAACTCATGCACCTGTCGTCCCTACCGACAAAGTTCTCATCACAACTAGACCTGGCAATTCATGTTAACGTGTCGTAAACGTGTCAGACACAAAACACGTTAAAGTTAAACACGAACACGATATGTTTAATATTCGTGTCTTAAATTTAAAACACGTACACGTATACGTTTAATACACGTGTAACACGACACGACACGACACGATTAACACGTTTATTAAACGTGTCAATATGCAACACGACACGATTAATAACATGTTAACACGATTAACATGTTTAACACGTTTAACACGATTAAATAAAAATATTTACAATTAAATATAATTTTATTATTTAAATTTAAAATCTATAATTATAAAAATAATTATAACAAAACAAAAATAATAATAACATCAACTAATCACCAAAAGTTAAAAATTAGGGTTGAGCATATATAATTACATTATACCCTTTATAAAATTAAAAAAAACTTATTAAAATAATTATTTAAAATTATTTGTATAAGGTTAAAATAGTTTTTAACTATTAATTTTTAATAGGTTAATAAATGTGTCACGTATACACGTTTAAACACGATAACAAGATTAAGTAAACGTGTTTAAACGTGTTTTAAACTTGTTTGTCGTGTCTGACACGTTAAGACACAAAAATTTTCGTGTCTTAATGTGTCAGATACAATTAGACATGAAACACGTTAAGACTAAACCCAAAACCTGTTTAACCCGTGTCTTCTCGTGTCGTGTTAATGTGTCGTGTTCAAAATTGCCAGGTCTAATCACAACCTTGCAAAATTATCTGGAACAATATTGGTCCATCACAGAACTTATGACTAAGTGTCAACCGTAGTTTACCAAATAGTTTTTTACAAAAAATTCCCTGTTTTTAAAGTATGTAAGAAGACAGGTTCATCATCATGTACAGCAACTAACTCATAGACATATACAGCAAAAAACACATGAGCAACAAAGATATAAAGAAGAACAAAAATTATCTCTTCGTTTTTACTCAAAACCGACACAAGTACAAACCGATAACACACATACTCAGTAGACAAGTGCTCGCATCAACAAGATAGCAATTTACTATACATCTTAGCTTCAAGAATAAAAGTAGAAAATTTATGTCATTAATGTGCTCTTGATGTTTTTACCAACCTCAACTAAGTTTAACTACCGTAAGAAACCTGAAGTTAAGATAAATAATATTCCCAGTTCCACTCAGAAATTTTTTTTTTCTTTAAAAAAAAGCCAATAAATTAAGAGCAGGGAAAAGAAAAAGAAATTTGGAATTTCCAACTTCTAAACAATCCCAAATTTCTCAAAAGAACCCCTACCTTTTATTGTATTCAAATAAGCTCATATTCTATAATTGTTACCCAAATAAGCGGATAAGTTCACGATCAGCTCGCGTCCTTCGCAATAACATAACTTTTCTAACATTACAAACGTGGCATATTTTCATCAACGTAAAAGAGTTATTGGGTACAAATACTTAGGACAGAGTGATATTTGGGTACAATTAGAAAAAAATTAAGATATTTAAACAAAGTAGGAAAGTTTCACCAGCTTACTTACCGTTTTAGCCTACGATGTAAAAGATAACAGATTTGAAAGTAACGAAAAGAAAAGGAAGCTAAAAAAATAAAACGGGAGTGAGAGAGAGAACGAGGGACTTACTTGGCCAGCAAATCTTCGAGAATCAATTGTTCATCGGGAGTCCAGTCGGCGGAGATGCCAGGGTTGTGCCTCAACGAGGACTGCGTATCAGCCGAGACGGCGGCGGTATTGCCCCCGTTCGAATTGACGGAAACGCCATTGGTTGGTGGAGGAGGAGCCGTTACCTTCCGGTTCGACGAACCTTCCTGATTAGTGCCCGTCGCATTCGCACTCGCAGCCATCAAAAACAAAAGCAGCTAAAATCTTTTCTTTTGTCTCGAATTCTGAAGGTGAAGAGTATTGGAATTGGAAATTATAATGTTTTATCTGATGTAATTATAAAATTAAATGTATGCGGACAAATTTAGTTAAGCAGGAGAAAAAAAAACGGAAGAGGAGGGGGATGGATTCTTGCAAAGGGATAGAAATGAAGGAGAGCCGTTTTTCGATTGCCAGCCTAAGAAAGCGAATCTTTTTAATAAAATTTTGCCTTTTCCACTTTTTCCAGAGAGAGTGACAGAATAATTTTCTCTGTCTCACTCTTTTGAACCTATTTAAGATGCTTCTTTTTCCTTCTCTCCTTTTTTAAACTTGGCAAAAAGGTTACTGAGCGGTAGTTACTGGGTAAAAGCAGATACTCCTCACAAATGTCTCTTGACTGAAGACAAACAAAAAAACAGTTGTTATATATATATATACATAACTATAATTTTTAGTTATTTGTTTCTTCTTTTTTTTTTTGTATTGTCATAAAATTATCATGAAATAAAAATAAGTTTAAAATTGGATTAAAAATGAGTAAATTGTTAAATTGTATACTATAGATAATTGCTTCATGTGTAAGGAATGTTATGCTTTTTCGTAATGTAGTTTTTAATTTTCAAATATATTACTCCTTTTTTGTGTATTCAGATAAGTAACGTACTATTATTCTATAAACAATAAGTGGAGTTTTTAAACTCCACGAACTATATTTATCATATTAAATTTTTAAATATAAAAAATTATCTATTTTTTCCCATTGGATGGGTATATTTAAAACGTTGTCATATACCTTATTCGGTATATTTTAAAAAATTAAAATAATTTATATGATATGGAAAAAAAAAAAACATGTGATATATTAATGAGGTTGCTATGGCGTTTCTTTTCGCTCTCTTCATGTACTAATAAGCCAATAAGCTATATTTTTTAGCTTATTGCATTTTGACAATAATAAAAGAATACCTTTCAATGAGATATGTGACAACTTTCTAATTTTGTTAGTAGAATTTTTAAACTTCATCTAAGGTATAGATAATTTTCTTAAAACCCATGACTAAAAATATTTTCACGTTTACATAAGATGAACTTCATTTATTAAAGGTACTTTTTTATTTTTGGTAAAGATTAAATTAAATTTCACCCTATTTGAAAATAGAATCTTGCAAATCATACCATGTTAGTATGCTTAATTTTATTTCACTAGAGCATATTATCCAAGATACAAATAAATTGTTTTAAATCAAATAAATAACACGAAAGTGAGGATTCAAATTGTTTTAAGATTTTTTTTTAAATAATTTGACCTAGGAATAATATTTCCATAATTTGAGGTTTGAAACAACGAGGTTAATTTTGCAATTACAAAATCATACGATTAGATAGTCAATTATTCACAAGAAAAATTTGTAATCATGCTCATTCCAATGAAAGTGATGCGTTCCATCTCTGGTTAGACAGAATTTACCTTTTATTGGTACGAGGGACCCCATCCAAATACGATCAGAGCGACTTCAGCACCTAATTATACAAAAGAAGCAGAAGATCCAAGGCTCAAACCTTAAAGAAGTCACTAATTAATGTTATTTATTCAATTAAGTCCCTAATCTTTTATTATATTTAAACAAACAAATCCTTGTGTGTCTTCCAAGTTATGCTTAAGTATTAAGTCTAGTATTATTATGAGTCATTAAAATAGAGTCTTATAGTATATGATTGATTTTGTCTAGGTGAGTATATCGCTTAGGACACAATCTAGTGCCAAAGACGCGATAAAGTCAGATTGCAAAATTCCATCCTTATGTATAACGCTAAGTTAAGAAATTCTTAAGTGAGCATGCATAATCATGTTTTGAAACATCTAGATTAAGTTTTAAGCATGCAAAATTTTGTGCTTTGATGCTCTAAGATGATTTATATAAGTTTGGTATTTAAAAGAAGTCCAAATGGACAAAGCTTGAGTTTTATTTTTATTTATTGGAGTCTATCTATCGATAGATGTTTTCCATCTATCGACATCTATTGATAGATACAAACTAAAAATTTTTTTAAGGAAATGGAAGAACATTTATCAATAGATGGGGTTTATCTATCGATAGATGAGACACATCTATCGATAGATAGCAACCAAGAACTTTTTAAAGAGCCTTGAAACTCATCTATCGATAGATGACCTTGAGCTATAAATAGATGACGTTGTTTTCAAAAAAATAAAAAAGGGTAAAAAAGTATTTTCACACTCTATACTATAAATATGTCACATTAAACGAGGGTTGGCAACTCTCAACCATTTTTGTAAGGTAATTTCTAAACCCTAAACCCTCTTTAACTTATTTTCAACCCAAAATCTCATTTTTTATGACTTTAAAGCTAGGGTTTAAGTTTTTAAGAAAAGATGACATTTTTCAACTTCAAATCCTCGATTTATGATTTTTCCAGAACTAAGGATATTATTTTTATGCCCAGATTTTCTGTTGAGTATTAGAGTCAAAGGTTTTGTGATTTTTCTTAGCACCAAAGCTCACTTAAGATCAAGATGAAGAATTTAGGTTCCTATACATTTATTATGTTAAGTAGCAATGGGTTTGAGCTAGAAAGTTAATTTTAGTTGAACTTGAATAGTTTCGAAAGTACTTAGAAGGATTATTATGAGATTAATAGTCTAAGTTATGATTATGATGATTGTTAAATATCAAGGACAGTTGAAAACTTCGAGAAAATTATCAAAAAAAGTTTTTGATTGGAGCTAGAAGTTGGATCTCCAATTAGGTGAGTGGATGCACCTCTTCAAGTATTTTAATATGTAAAGTGAGCTTGATTTTTATGGAATGATTGATTATGCATGATGAACTATTATTTCAAGAATAGTTTCTCAAAGGATTTGACTTTCAAGGTTTTCAACTAGTTTTTGAAAGTATGATTAAATGATTTGAAAAGATGATTATTATATGAGTGACATAAATTATTTTCAAATCGTTTGTAAATCTATTATATATGTAAATATCCTTCATGTATTAGTTTTCAACAAGGGGGGATAAGCTCTTTCAAATATTTTCCTTCAAATGAGATGAATAGTACGGTGTACATGCTTGACATGACATAGCATGTAAAGTATGATGGATGCATGAGTTCCAATTATGAGATTATGATATGTATGCCATGAGTTGTATGTGTTTAGCATATCATATACATTATGGGCTAAGAATGTGAATGATTTATGAGATTATAGAATGCATGCCTTGAAATATATGTGTTAAGATAGTCATATACATTATGAGCTGAGCATGATGATGGTTTATGAAAATGTTATATATTTATGATGTAAGTTAAGGATGAGAATGATCTTAAGTTCAAGGAATCCTATGACAATAGTGGGGATTAATCACTATCTACATGAGTGGGGTGGGACCACTCGAAGAATTATGGGTGAGGTTGATGTGCCACTCATGCAGTTAAGATGATTGTTCAAACGAGGTGAACTAGACAATAGCGAGGACTTTGTCCACTACTTGCCTAAGTGGGGTGGACCACTCAAAAATTGTGGGTAAGGCTAATATGCCACTCACAAGAGCATGCTAAGAATCTTAAGTAGTGAGGATTAAATTGCTACTTGTTTGAATGGAGCAAGGACCATTCATAGTTAAGAAATGTCTATGGTTTAGTAGAAAGTTATGAATTGATGCTCATGAGTCTATGTTTATGATTGAGTGGTTATATATGTCACAATGTATGTGAGAATATGGTGAATGAATGCTTGTTTAGTCAAAAATCTAGCCTAGAGAATTGTTCCATGGGATAGGAGAACATATGGCATGATTTTGTGCATGATTTTACCTAGGAAATTGAGTTGCAATATTGATTTATCAATACTTTAGAGCCATCTAACGATAAATAGAATGAAGCTATGCTACAAAAAGCATTCTGAGTTCCATCTATTGATACATGCAAGGTAGAATTGAGTTTTCATGTATGTTTCAAGGAGTTTTCAAGGACAAATGATTTCTTAAGAGTTTTATAAACTTGTTTTCCATACAAGGTTATTTAAAACATATTTAAATTCCATGTTTCATGAGCTGTATGGAAATGTTGAAATGTTTATGAATGGCATGAGATTACAAATGCATGGTTATGGAAAACTCTCCCCTTTAGCTTGTCTCTTTTCTCGTATCCACTCATGGAGTTTTTGTGACTCACACATTATTTTTCCCAATTATTTTTGTTTGCAAGCATTCAACTCCTGAGTCATGGAAATGTGATCTGTTCATCTTTCTTCAGTAAGTGTCTAGCAACCATTTGATGCCTAGAGGTTAGGTCATGCTCCATTGATGAGTTGATCTTATTATGTTATGTTTATGGATATTGTACATGGTTATGATGATGTAGCAAATTTTTAACACTTTACTTTATGAATCTTATGGATAAATGTGAGGGCCTTCATGGACACCCTAGGTTATTGATAAATGTTTATATGATACTGTGCATGAAATTATGACACTTTGATGATATATGAGATGATTGCACTTACAATGTCTATGTTGAAAAGTTCCATAATTGTGTAATGATGCATATGGTTGCATTCATATGATTACGATGTATGCATATGATGATTGAATGTATGATTCCACACATGATTATGATGTTTAATGAATGAATGGAATGAGGCTTTCTTGGGCTTAACGGGTTATACCCGTCTGGGTCATGTACCAGTCATACCCTACCACAAAATCGAATGTGACACTGATGCTCGTGCAAAGATTATTATTAAACCACGTAGGCTTATTACTAGAAGTCGTGGCAAACGTAACAAGGCCATCAATTTGGGGAAGATAAATAACCCTACTAGTGTTTAGATAGAGGGACAATCTCTTAAGATTGATACAACACCTTTAATTTAAGGAGTGACCTTATCTCGTAGTCGGCTTACAAGGAGTCAGTCACTCTATAGAGCTTATTGCCCAAGAGATTCTAAAGCAGAAGTGATAATGCAAGGGCCACCCTATTATACAGGCATTTCCTAGTTTGCATAGTTAAGATGACCAATAGTACTCTGTATTGATTAGAGGAGTACTTAAGGTTCAACTATCAGAATTCATGAAGATAAAACCTCTTTCCTTCTCAAGTTCATATACATCCGCATATGTGTAAGAGTATTTAAACGAGATTGAGAGGATCTGCAAAACACTTAGTTACAATAATACCATGATGGTAAAGTTAGCCGGTTTCATGTTGAGTAAGGTAGCCAAGTAGTGCTATGATTTAGTGCCTATAGGTAAGTTAGCAAGCGTTGTTTCATTGACTTGGAAAGAGTTCAACGTGACATTTTTGGATCAATTTTTACCAGTCAGTGTATAAGAGGTTATAGCTCAAGAGTTTGAGATGTTAGTGCAAACTTTGGGTATAATTGTTATAGAGTATAGTATCAAATTTATTAAGTTGGCTTGATATGCATTATAGTTGGTGGCTATCAAAAAGATGAGGGTTAAAAGGTTTGTGAATGGATTAATATGACTTTTATATATGGTAGTAGTGCCTTAAGACTATGGGTAACTATTTCTCAATGATGAATTGTGCATAGATGCTTGAGATGAAGGATTTAGAGAATTGAAGAGGTCAAGATAGGTCTAAGAGAGCAAGGACTGAAGGCCATTAGGGCCATAGGGATTCTTCCTCCTCAAGTCGCCACAGCCAGCAAAGAGGTTGTTAGCCATCCCAATAGCGGAATGGTTTTAAAGGTATTGGTAACAAGAGTGATAAGAGAGCATCATATCCTTCTAGATATCAAACTTCTACGTAAGGAACATAAGCTATACCATCTTGCTTCACTTACAAAAAAAGCCATAATGGGTAATGTTACCTCTCATAGAAAGTGTGCTTCACTTATGGACAGATAGGGCACATGAACAGAGACTGTTTGAAGGGATAGTAGTTGTAGAGACATGCACAACTAGTTTTTCCTTCTCTTCACATTACTGTACAACCTATCAAAGAGATCAAGAAAGTTAAGGATAAAGGTATTGGTGACTCATTCCAGAGTAGAGGATTAAGAGCTTAAGGTACTGTCGGTCGAAAACAAGCCAAAGTTTATGTTTTGACTCCATAAAATGCGTAGGCTTCCAAGGTAGTTGTCACAAGTATATTACCTATCAGTATTATCAATGTCTGTGTGTTGTAAAACCCTAGTGCTATACATTTTTTTGTATCTCCACATTTTGCATCTAATATAGGTATAGAGCATTCCAAGATGGAGCAAGGTTTCTTGGTAACTACACCCTTGAGGGAGGAGTTTGTGGTTGAGTATGGGTACCTAGCCTGTATGATCTGAATTAAGAAGAATGACACTCAAGTGAACTTAGCGCTACTAAACATGTTAAACTTCGATGTGATACTAGGAATGGATTGGCTATCTCCATATTATGTGAATGTAGATTGTCACCACAAGAGGGTAAAGTTTCATTATCTAGGAAAGCTATCCTTTTATATTTAAGGAGATCGCAACATGGCTTCAAAGCCATGTAATATCAACGATGATTGGTAAAAGGTTGATGAGATGAGGATACCAAAGATTATTGGTAGTGGTATTGGATACCTAAATGGAAGTAGGTAGCATAAGAGATTTTTCTATCGAGGGGAAGTTCTCAGATGTGTTTTTGAAGGAATTATTTGGATTACCTTCAGAGAGGGAGACAGAGTTTTGTGTAGACTTGTGCATGACACCAGTTCGATTTCCATTCCTCCTTAGCAGATGGTACCAATAGAGCTTAAGAAGGTTAAGGATCAGTTGGAGGATTTGCTAGACAAGGGCTTTATATAGCCTAATGTCTTACCATGGGGTGCATTGGTATTGTTTGTGAAGAAAAAGGGTGGGTCGATGAGATTATGTATCGATTACCGACAACTTAATAAGGTAACGGTAAAAAACAAATATCTTTTCCCATGTATAGATGATTTGTTTGATCAAATGCAAGGAGCCAAGTGTTTCTCCGAGATTGACTTACGGTTAGGTTATCAGCAATTGAGGATTAAATATGGGGACATACCTAAGATAACTTTTTACACGAGATATGGTCATTATGAGTTTTTGGTGATGTCATTTGGATTGACTAATTGTGAAACCTCAACTTTTCATTAAGTGTAACTTGGTAATTTTCCAAGAATTATGATGAGCTATTTTATACATGAGTTGTTGGATGATTTCCCAATCAAGATGCTCTTAATTTTCTCCATATATACTGTTTTAAATATTAAGGAATTAATATTGGAAGAAAAAAAAAAGGAAACCAAAAGGGATTTATTTTTTGAAGTTAAGACATGAAGGGTCGATCCTTGAAGGTTGAAGGCTCACTCTTGGCTTTCTGGAACTGGGGGATTTACCCCTGTAGGAGGAAAGGTCAATCCTTGCATCATAGAACACTTTACATAGCTCTTAAGAATTCAAAGATAAACCCCTAAGCTTTAAAAGGTTAGTCTTTGCAACACATAATGTGGTTTAAGGCTTTATGGAATTCAAGGATCGACCCTTGAAGAAAATAGGTTGACCATTGCAACTTAGCATGAAAAAATATAAGACTCAAGGATCAACCCCTTGAGGAAAAAGGTTGATCTCTAAAACCCAGTGGTGAAAAAATAAAAACCATTACCCAAGTTTCTCACTCCATTTTCACTCTCAAACAACCTTTTTCTCTTTTCCTTTTCACTCTCGTAAGCCTACCTTTCCAATCTTACTCCATTTTTTGGCTAGAATTAAGCTTTAAAATGCAAATCTAAAGTAAGATTTAGCTTTATTAAGATTTTAAATCCATGGGTTTAAACTAACTTTCTCTTACTACAAATTTCAGTAACTTTATCACTTTGAGCTGAGGATCTTTGGGATTTTTTGTCTTCCTAAGGACTTACTAAAGGAAGGATTCTCTTACTTGAGTAATATATGCTATGGGTTTGAAGTGTTATGCTTATTGGTATTGAGATGAAGAAAAGGTAGTTTACTTGACTAGTTTCGAATTTATGGATTTGAGAGAAAATTAGAGAATTTATGGATAGATTTATTTATAATAAGTTGTAAGAATTTGAGGATTGTAGATTGAGCTAAAGCTTGGCTAATTGAGGGCTAGAAGAAAGACGTCTCTTCTCAAATTGAGTAGATACACCGTTTTAAATATTTTATATGTAAAGTTAAGCATATTTTATTGAATGGTTTGAGCTTTAATACTAAAAGATACCACAAAACTTTTGAGCTTTAGAGTTTAATGAAAATTTGGAGACATAAATAGCATTTTTCAGAACTGGAAAAAACATGGATTCAAGATTTGAAAGGTGAAAAATATCACCTTTGTTGATAAAACTAAAAAGTCCAAGCTTCAATCTTCCAAAATGATGATCTTTGGTAAAAATGGTCTAAGAGTGGTTATAAGCTTAGAGAAAATTGAGGAAAAGTAGTTGGGAATGAAAAACGCTTGGGAAATGTGTCATATTTTTAGTATAGTGTATGAGAATACTTTTCTATCATTGTTATTTTTCCAAAAACGACAAAATGTATCGATACTTTTAGTCCTAGGAAAAATTGTTTCCATACTTTTGAAGATGCATCGATACTTATTCATCAGGATTCCTTTTAAAAGCTTTATAGGTAAAATATATCGATACTTGTTTATCATGTATCGATACATTTGCTTTAGAATATAAAACAAGCTTGAAAACTTGTCCATTGGATTGCTTTCTCCACAAAACTTTGCAATTCATCATAGTAAATCAAAATACGAACTTTTCCAAAGTTAAAAACTTGGTTTGATGTTTTAAAATATGAAATCTATATGTTCGCCTAAGGATTTCTTACTTTACTCTCCTATATGCAAGTTCGGGGTTTCACACCAAAACTTATTTACTCTTTCGCATTTGGATATTTGTAGGATGATTTTATTTTTTATCTATGCCTACATTTTTAGTTATTTTGTTATGTTTATATAATATTTTAAATATTGAATAATATGTTTTGGATGTCTTTCATAATTGATGAATGTTGATTTTTTATCATGTCATAGTAGAAAATTTGTAAAATGAGTCATGGTGGAAGATATTTTCTACAAGATTATCTAAAAAACAGAAAAAATATTATTTTCAATTTATTAAAACGATAGAAATATTAAAGTTTTCAATAAAATGGTTTTGATAGTAAAGATGTCATTTCAGCAAGTTAATTTTTAGCTACTAAACAAATACTAGAAAACAAATCTTTTTAGGATTTTATTTCCTTTTGTGGTATATTTCTTAAGGTTTTATTTCCTTACAGAAGGAAACCTATATATAAAATGAATCAATATATATATATATATTAGTTCCATGTTCAAATAGTTTTTACATCAAAAGAAATTTAGGATATATAAAATGGCCCAAGCAAAAGTTCTCTGATTTCTCCTCCTTATTGTTCTTTTCCTATTCATTGGTATGTCACTCTCCTCAAACAAAAGTTTGTATTCCCTACATTCCATTGCCATGTTTTAGAAATGAGACAAAAATAAAAGACAATTTTTGTCCAAAATATTGGTTTTCTTTCATTTTAAAAAGTTAGATTGGCTGAATTAACAACTCTCTTTCAAGGAAATAGGAAAAATTGTACTAGGAATTAGTTTATTTTAAGCCATCTATGCCATTACATGGTTTATCTTTAACATATACATACATATATATTAATATTATTTGTTATATTTTTAATATACAGATGTTATGCAAGTGGTTAGTGAAGGAAAATGTTGCAATAACCATTTCAGCCTTGGGAATTGTGTGCCAAGAAAAAATGATAATCCTGAAACAAATGGCAAATGTTGGGCGTTTTGCATTGCAGATTGTGAGAAATGAGATTTTTGAAAAGAAATGAGTGGTGGTCATCATGCGTGTCACTGTTATTGTTGATTTTATTCTTAACATGTGAAACAAGAAACCACATAAACACAAAAAGATGTGATCCATTCTCAATTTCAAATTGAATTAAATGATATTTTCGTAACTTTATTTTCTTTTTTGTTATTTATCTATTTATATTTCTATCTATTTATAAAAGGTTATGGACATTTTTTCCATTTTCGAGGGAGGGTGAGTTAGATATTTTTTTCAAGCTCCTCTATAGTTCATTAGCTTAAAATTATTAAGATTAATTGGCTTAATTAAAAAATTAATTCAAAATTATGGCAAAGCACAAGCCTCTTTCTCATATGCTTACAAAAATATAATTGCTCATATTAACAAAAAAGATATGCAGCATCATGTGAGTCCGACTTGTATTAGTATTTTTGTTTTTGGCCAAATACTTCTATTAATATTTAGCACTTATTAATTGAGTTTTGTGTTAATTGCTTTTCTGTATTTGATGAAATTTTCATGTGCCCCATTAATTATAGATATTCAAATACTTTTACAGCATGCTTAGTTCACTGGAAGAAATAGAATGAGAATGAAATAACCATTCCAAGAGAATAAAATAGGAGAAGAATAACTATTATGTAGATGGATTCATGGGAATGAAATAGGATGAAAATTTTTATTATTACTTATTCCATTGTTTGGTTGGTAGGAATAATTTTAAGAATAGTTAAAGAATAATGGGCAAATGATAAAAATACCCTTTATTAAAATTTAAAGATTTTTTAATTAAAAAACAAAAATACTATGATGAGAAAAAATATTCTTTATTGTAAATAAGTAATATTTTTTACCATAATACAAAAATAATTTAATAATATTTTTTAAATAATACATGCTCTTTAATTTTGTTTTGTTTAATAATGCCTTTGGAACTAATTTCTATTTTTTTAGCATTAAAACTACTTCATTGCTACTTCAAATCAACATGTCTGTGTTGGATTTAGAACAAGGGAAAAAAAACAATAATTCAATAAATATTCTAAGGCATCATATAGATCACAATTTACAAAAAACCTCATCCATAATGATATGAGATTGATGAAGATATTAATGAAGAACACAAATATCTATAATAATGTTCAAGAACACAAACATTCATAATAATATTGAAGAATGCAAGCATCCTTAATAATATTGTTGTCTTAGAAGAACAAACCAACTAATAACAAGTTTTTAAGTTCTCAACAATTAACAACAAAGTCTTGAAAGACCAAACTATTTTAACATCAAGGTCTTGAGATAATCTTTCTCAACCATCTAAGTTTGCTGCTAGGGGGAAGAGTAAAAAAGTAAGTCATTTGGGATGGATTATTAGTAAGTTTATAAGATGCCTCATCAATTTCATCCTCTGTCAAACTTGCAACCTCACGTAATGCACTATTCAAATCTTGAAGATTTTTTTGATACACAAGTACATTAGTCCCCCAAGCATGGCTCAATGAATTTCCAATATTTTCTAATTTCTCACTCAATAAAATGGCAGCATCCATAAATTTTTCAAACCCATCCACTTCACTCATGTCATTGGTCATTCGTTTCTTACTTGTTGTAGAATTTTGATTTCTTCTACCAACTAATGGTTGAGGTTGGATTGTAGAGACATCCACATCATTCAAACCAATTACATGCTCACATGCAGAACCTTCATTTATCCCATGAGCAACATTTTTTTCAATTTCATCTAGGACATGTGTAGGAGTTTGAGCATCTTGTCCTATTGCTCAATTTTTAGTATTAATATCAAACAACTCATTAAAAAAAAGGAAAACTCCTTTTTCTGAATTGAGTAGCATCTTTGTGTATTATTAGGTATAATAATTGATAAGAAAATAAATACCAATATGGAAAAAAAATTTAAACAACATACTTACACTTGTATAGGAATCCCATACACTATCTTCAGCAATAACCATGTTCCTTCATGGTCCCAACCAAATCCACTAGTACCTCTCCCTTGTACCATATCATATACAATTGTCCATTCTTTCTTCAAGGTTTGGCCTTCAAGTTCGCATTTGGTAAACTTTTTGCAATCATTCGTTCAAGCTCTAACAAATAACCACATTTGAAACCGATGTCTACATTATATGTTCCCTTATTGTGACATGTCACGACCCGGAACCATCCCTCAGGCCCATGACAATCGCCGCGACGTCCGGATTGACACTCATTATCCGGAATACCAACCGAAACCCCACAAGGCTTA
>NC_030850.1:14325983-14328739 GCF_000208745.1 Theobroma cacao
AAAATTACGATTTTGCCCCTACACTCCAAAAATCACCAGAATTAAACTTTTTCACTTCCTATCATTAAATTATACTCCAAATAGTTAATCTTGGTCAAAAATTTCACTCCATGATCAAATTATATCTTTAGGTGGTAAAATGACGATTTTGCCCTTGAATATCAAAATTTCTATTTTTACCCCAAATGAACCCTCGAACTCCCGAACAATCATTTTTAGTCATTCCTGAACTATAAAATATTAAATTTCATCCTACAATTCCTATTTGAACTAGTTCGAGGTTAAATCAAATCAAGTGTACCGTTAGGTACGATATTGGGTTTCGTCTTTTCTTATGTGCTTTCCTAGCATAATAAAATCCTACTCAGTGCATGTATGTCATGACATGTATTTATAGGGTTGGGTTTTACAGTGCATATCAACCAAACATGATATTAGGACAACATCTTCATTGTGGGTCCATTTACTTTTTGTTCTTTTTTTTTTTTAAGTTTGAGAAGGAATGGTTGAAGATGAAGACATTCTTTACTATCACAAAATTAAAATTTTATTTATCAAATAAATAATCATAGTAATAAATGAAACATAAATATCTTAATTAATTAAAAAAACCAAAGTTTATCCACGTGATAAAAAGTATACCATTAAAAGCAATGAACAATAACAAAGATTAATTATCAAGTCTACCTAAGCCTCCCAACAATTATCAAGTCTACCTATCCAACAAAAACCTACACAAAAACAAACTTCATCTTCAATTTTGATTCTGCCTAAATATTTGCCATTTAGTTAACATTTCATTTGCTAATTGCATTTCGCCAATTAGTCCAAGCATCAGTGGCGTTAATAGCACCTATTGCATCTTCCTCCTCAGGTGTTGTGTTATCATGAAGATATTCACCAACTTCATCTTCAATAGGGTCAAATGTCATCTCTCTCCTAATAAAATTGTGAAGCAAACAACAAGCTATAATAATTCGATTATGTATCTTAATTGGATAAAAAAATAGACTTTTAAGGATACCACACCTAAATTTTAACAACCCAAAACATATCTCAATTACATTGCGAGCAGCTGCGTGTTTCATATTAAAAAATTGTTAGCTACAGGGCATTCAATCCGAACAAACTTGTATAGAAAAATTAGAATAATTAAGATATAGTAAACATAGAGAAATTAGTTATGTTCAATGTATAGTTCTTGGTGGTTTGATTCTTTCTTTCCCGCATATACAAAAAACACCCAAGCTAGAATAGAGAGAGAAAAACAATACTCAGCAGAGATGAAGAAATTGACAGTGGAAAAGTGGATGGTAGTGGGAAGGTGTTGCAGTGGATGGCTAGTTGAAGGAGAGAAATGATGAAGAGAGAAACAAAAAACTAATTAACTTAAAATTATTAAAAAAAAAGTACTCAAGCTAGAAGAGAGAGACAATGAACAACTCACCAAATAATGAGAAATCAATAATGGAAAAACAGATAGTAGCAGAGAGGTGCGGCAGTGGATGGCTAATTAAAGAGAGGGGTCCTGAAGAGAAAGAAACTCAAGATGGTTGGTTTAGGTGTGGCTCTGGGTTGGATAGTAATTTTTTATATTGTTAAGGGATATTTATATCTAATCAATTTTTAAGTCTATTCCTAACCCTATGGAATAGCCAGTACCAATAAGGGCCTCAGAATTGGCTATTCAGGGACTTCTTGGAATGGCTAGAATGGGCGTTCCATTGAACCAACTGTAATATTTAATTGGTGATTGGAATAAGGGGGGAATGGAATAGCCGTTCCCCCCAGCATGCTGTTATTGTTTGTACATGTTCAAGTAATAATTAAAATTTATTTCCACAAAAAATATTAATTACATATTTTGAGATTTTTTTAATAAAAATCAAATGAAGGAATTTATTTCCTTTTGAGGTTTATTTCTCAAACTTTTACTTGCTTTTGAGTTTATGGGTCTGTTTCAAAAACATGAAACTTTTTGAAAAAAATTTCAAGATTTTTCTATATTTAGTACATGTTTGGCCTAGCTTTTTTTCAGCTTATCTACCTTTTAAAAGCAAAAGCCAAGCCAAACATAATCTTTTGAGAAGCTCTTAAAAAAAAAGTAACGTTTTTTTTTAAGAACAAAATTTTTAATAAGAGAGCTTAAAAAAAGCTCCAAGGAGGAGCTTTTTCTTCTCTTCTTTTAAAAATATAAGAAAATTTTTATTTTTGTTCCAAAAATATCCTCATTTATTAAAAATAATTACAATATTACCCTCTTAAAAAAAGAAATACATTTTATAATAATTTTAACAAAAATAAAAATTATAACTTATAAAAAAAAATTTACCAACAACTTTAGCTTTTAATTTTAAAAGTTATTATTTTCATAAAAGCTTCATAATAGCTTTTAAGTTAGAAAAAAATCAGGCCAAACAGGCTCTTAAAATGATGAAAATATGAAGTTTTTTTTTTAAATGATGCTTTATTAAAAGCAAGGTACCAATAGCCTAAAGGTTATGGAATACCACATACTTTGATATGGTGACAAATAAAGTTGATTGAATGCAAATTGAGGTCAATTAAAATGTTTAAAAGTGATAAAAGACGAAAAGAGTAGTTTAGGATAAAATATTCCGCAAGTGAGATAATAATAATAAAATAATAATAAATTTTATCGGAGGAGAATTTGTGAGATAAAAGGCGATTCGGAAGTCAAGTGAGGCATAATAAGGTATTTTGGTACCAAGGGGAGACAAGATAAAATTTTTTTA
>NC_030850.1:14329431-14331776 GCF_000208745.1 Theobroma cacao
GATTTGAGGTTTAGAAGTGAAAAATTTTAATTTCGGTATAATTTAGAATAAAAGGGTAAAATGGTAATTTTACCACCCTAGGGGAAAAATTGTAATTTTCCACCACCAGGACATTTTTCTAGCACATGGTCTTCCTTTATCCTCATTTTGACCATTGACTAATTGTGTGGTGGAGATAAAAAGGAATAAAATTTTAAAAGTTTTAAAAATAGACCAATAAAAAAATACCATGTGTCATACCTTTATTATTTTATTGTTTCTTTATAAAAAGGCATAAAATCAGCCCATTTTCTTCATATGGCCGGCCAAGCAAGGAAGAGAGAGAAAGAAAGGAAGAACAAAAGGGAAAAACAAGAAAACCTAGGTGGAAATTCAAAGAAAAAGTGAAGAAATCAAGGAAACAAGCTAGGTAAGTTAAAATTTCTTTAGTTCTCCTTGATACCTAGCTTACCCATTCTTTTGTTCTTGATTTTCATGGTTGAATATTGAGTTATTATGATGAATTCAATTCTGAAAAATGGGTATGGAAGAGGAATTGTTGTTAGATTAATTTGATTTTAAGTTATGTTAGTGTTTTTAGTTAGTTTAGCATATTTAGGAATAAAACAACAAGAAAAGAATTTATTTTCCTCCATTACCATTATTGGCCGAATTTTCTAGGGGAATATTGGCTGATAATCTTGATGTTTATTTGAGGAATTATGATGAATAATGATGAATTATGAGCCTAGAAAAATAATGGAAATTTTCGGAGGAAAAATATGAATTTTTACCCACTAGGGGTATTTTCGTAATTTACTATCAGGACTGATAAATTGAATCTCATTCACAGTCACTAAGGTAATTTAAGTATAATTGGAGTGTAAAAAGTGAGAAAAATTAATTTGGAGTTAAATTGGAGATAATAGGCCGAATTAGGTCAGCACCGCATTTAAGCGGTAGTCGGATAAGTTGTTTATCATATCATGCATATATACCGAGCCTAAATTGATTTTATAATGGTCAAGCATTGATGTGGTGAATTATGTATTATACATTGTGGATAGGTGGTGAGCAAAGTACACTGGTAAAAGTATAGAGATTGTGCTTGGAGACTGAGATTAGGAGTACATCGACTCCTAGAACTGTGAGTGAACTTATTATCGTCTTAATTATCTAGAGTAGTTTATACAATTGTGTGATTTTATGAAAAATGGGTTTAAATGGTAAATTGCTATGTTTTAAGAGAAATTGTGATTTTGTAAAATGATTTTATAAATTTTCTAAAAAATTAAATACTGATTTTGAAATAGAGTAATTGGAGACTACCTGCTTGTGTTACAAATTTATGGTTTTGAATTGAATGGCTTATGACAATAAATGAGCATGAATGGCTAAACTGATTTTGGTGTTAGAATTATTTATACTGTGTATTCAGCCTTAAGAGGCTAGTTTGCGATAAATTGCCATATCATGCTAGAATGAATTTTATTGATTGGTGGATTATATATTAATTATTCACTGCAGAGGGGGTTCCGTGGACTAGCCTATTAAAGGGGTATGGTAAACTCCATTATATTCTTACCTCGAATGGAGAGACTCGTAGGGTATCTCATGGGGTAAAGCTTAGGGTTCACTTCATTCCAAACCACCACGTGAAGGGGAACTCAACCAACGCCAAGGAACGACTGTATTTTTCTCAAACTAAAAATATATTTTAAGTGTATACAAAAATTTTAACAGCCTTGGCGGACTCGGTTGGATGTCCTGCGCAAGGTATCACCGAGTATGAGTTTTGGCATGAGCCAAAGTTTTAAGAAATTCATAAGCCAAGTTGATTTCTCGATTTATATGGATTGATTTTATTTGGTTGAAATGAGTTGAAAGGTAATGAAATTACAGTATGATGACTTATTTTAGTTGTCTCCATTTACTCGATTTTAGATAGTTTAGATGGTATCTGTTTACTCACTGGGATTTTATAATCTCACCACCCTAATTTCCTCACATTTCAGGCTCGAGGAATTTCATAGTTAGCTGACTTTGACAAGGACTTTCAATTGGACTCGAATCGGTAAAAGCTGTAGGTTTCCAACTTTCGATGCATTTTGGTTAGAGGTGGGCCCACGTGTCACTATAAAGAAAATTTATGCTTTGGTTATTTGCTTTATAGTATATATGAATATAATTAACTTTTACGCTATAAGAATTATGTCACGACCCGGAACTCCCATCGAGGCAGTGACAACCACCGCGACGTCCCGATAAGCACTCATTATCCCGAATGCCGATCGAAACCCCGCAAGGCTTAGCATCAACTTCCGCATCTCCCCGGTGAGCGACAGTTATTAAATCTCACATTTCAA
>NC_030850.1:14338190-14359334 GCF_000208745.1 Theobroma cacao
AAAGTGAAAAATTACATTTTTACCCCAAAAACTGAAAAATTGCCCATAGACATATTTTTCATCCCTTATACTCATACCATTCTCCAATTTGTCAAATGTGATCTAAATTCTCTCAAAATCTCAAATTTTATCCGCGAGTGGAAAAATTACAATTTTACCCCTAGATAGTGAAAATTTCGGTTTGACTCCGAATTGATCCTCGAACTCCTAATTACCATTTTGAGTCATCCCTGAGCTGTGAAACTCTTAATTTCACCTTAAAATTCCTATTTGAACTAGTTTGAGGCTTAATCGACTTAATGATACCATTAGGGGCAATATCGTCTTTTAACGATTTCTCGAACTTCCTAAATATACAAACATTCTATCGAGCATGTGAATGATATTATAATTATTTTATAAAGCAGGGTTTGACAAATTATGTACCGATAGTTTTACGAAAATTATTTTACAAGAAAATAGTTATTTTGTTGAATATTTTTATTATATTCAAATGGTCAAATTTTCGCTTCAAATGAACGTTTTAGATACTTAATTTGTTTTTAAATCATTAAATATATATTTTCTGCTTACCTGCTACATTTTTAGCAAATTTTGAGATTTTTGAAAAAAAAATGACGAAAATGCCCCTGTGAGCCAGAAAATAATATGTTATGTTCTGATTTGGAAATGATTTGTAATCCTTCAAATTTTGATATTTGATAACTATTACTCACCGGGGAAGTGCGGAAGCTGATACGAGAGCCTTGAGAGGTTTCGATCGACATTCGGGATGAAGAATGTTTGTCGAGGCCTCGCGGCGGTTGTCACGGGCTCGATGGGGAGTTTCGGGTCGTGACAGGTTATGTGGTAGAGAAATAAAATAACAAAAATTAACCAAAAAAAAAAAACATTTAGCTTGTGGGGATAACTAAATGCCTAATCCCTTGTCCTAAAATCCCTGCTGTCCAGTCCAAGACCAAGATAAAGCTTGTCCTATTTGCCAGTTTTGTCCTCCCTTTTCGTAGCCAATAATCTAATAACTATCTGCTCTATGCTATTCTAGTATGCTTACATTGGTAAGTAGTATGAATGTAAGACTCCTAGATGAGTGAACCACTCTTTTGCTAGAGTCAAAACTAAATGACACCAGCACTTAATGAAAATTCAGAGAACCTTACCTCAATTAAAGCTCAATCAAACGCTAACTCCTGCAGTAGACACGGTTTAGGACTCCTCTTTTCATTCTAGACAGCTTGTTTAAACGTACTCAATTTCTCATGTATTTGAATTAGAAAATGTAGTAGCTCCAAACTCCTTTGGACTCCCTCCTTTGCAAGTTTATCAGCTTCGAAATTAGTTTCTCTAATTACATGAGAAATTTTTCAATGCTGAATTTTCCTCTGCATATTCTCCATTTGAACTTGCCATGTTCGGAACCTCCACAACGCCTTTGTAGGATTAATAATCCATGACACAATTGTTGTTAGATTTCTCCACGCAATTGCATGTAGCACAACAAGTAATATAAAGGTAAATAGAGCGTCGAATCTCACAAGAAATTGCACCAACTTAAGCTAAGTATTAAAATTATAACAAATTAATTTTATTTAAGTAATCAAAATTAAAAGCAAAATTAAACAAACAAACTAAAACTAATAGTTAAATAACAAAGTTTACTATAAAAATAATTGATTAAAAGTATAAGATTATGATATCCTTCAACACTTCATATGAATTCTTTTTCTCTCTCTAAACTTACTATATGTCTATTGAAATTCAACTGAAAAAAGATTCATTAATTTTGTATTTTAACTTGGATGTAAATGGGTATTTAGTAACTAGGTGTCCACGGGTACTCGACCGATAACGTAGTCGATGATGGGATGGGTTTGGAAACTGATTTTAGTACCCGACTCGGGTTCGAGTAGAGTTTAGGTATCCCCTTAGGGTAGCCGTTAATACTCAAAAGGTACTTGGTACCCGTATAACCCGATTATATTTATATTATATATAATATTATAAAATTTTATAACTAGTGAGACTTGAACTTTGACCTCTTTATAGTTTAACAAAACTAACCATCTCAACTAACTTCCACTTTTATAAATTATTAAAAGTAAAATAAATTTATATTACTTAAACTATGATGTAAAGTTAAATATATAAAATTTTGATATTAGTTGATCTTGTAAACTAATTGTCAAACCCTGTTCTATAAAATAATTACGATGTCATTTACATGCTCAATAGAATGTTTGCATATTTAGGAAGTTCAAGAAGTCGTTAAAAGACGATATTGCCCCTAATGGTACCATTAAGTCGATTAAGGCTCGAACTAGTTCAAATAGGAATTTAAAGGTGAAATTAAGAGTTTCACAGTTTAGAGATGACTCAAAATGGTAATTCGGAGTTCGAGGATCAATTTGGAGTCAAACCAAAATTTTCACTATCTAGGGGCAAAATGGTCATCTACCACTTGGGGACAAAATGAAAATTTAAAAAAAATATTTTTTAGCCCCATTTGACTTATCGGAGTATGATTTAAGTATTGGAGTATGATTTGAGGTTTAGAAGTGAAAATTTTTAATTTCGGTATAATTTGGAGTATAAGGGCGAAATGGTAAATTTTCACCCCCGACACTTGTCAAGACCAAGGGATTTTATTCATCATGAAAATGGATAAATATGAGAAATGTGTGGTGGAGAATTAAAGAATTAAAAGTCAAATATTTAAAATTTGAACCAATAAGGAAATGCCATGTGTCATGCTTTTATTATTTTATTGTTTCTTTATAAAAAGGCATAAAAACCAGCCCATTTCTCTCATAGTGGTTGGCCAAACCAGAAGAGAAGAGAAATCAAGGAAGAACAAACCTTACGTGGGGAAAATCAAAGAGAAAGTGTTGGGAATTCAAGGATTTGATCAAGCAAAGGTAAAATTTCTTTGATTTTGCTAGTGATTTACCTTACCCATGCATTTCTCCTTAATTTTCATGGTTGGATTGTATGTTTTCATGGAGAAATCATGGCTGGCCGAATGGGTTTGGTGAGAGAAATGATGTTGGAATTGTTTGATTTTGAGTTATATTGGTGTTTAGAGTTAGTTAAGCATGTTTAGAAACAAAACAACAAGAAAAGAATCCATTTTCCCCATGAACCTTCAATGGCTGAACCCTATGTGAAGTGTAGAAGTAATGAATTGATTTTGTGATCAAGTGAATTGGTTGAAAAATTGATGAAATGATGATTTATGGTGAGAAAATGGAATGGGAAAATTTTTAGTGATAGTTCACCACAATGACCGAAATTTTCAAGAAGAATTGTGAGGGTTGTTAGGCTGAATTTTAGATTATTGGAATTGTTTTTAGTGAATTGAAATATTAGAAATGAAATAGAGCAATTTGGAGCCAAATCGAACACAATTGTCATTTAATCGGGTAATAGGCCGAATTAGGTCAGCACCGCATTTAAGTGGTAGTCGGATAAGTTGCATATCATATCATACATATACATCGAGCCTGAATCGATTTTATAATGGTCAAGCATTAATGTGGTGAATTATGTATTGTACATTATGGATAGGTGGTGAGCAAATTACACAGGTAAAAGTACAAAGATTGTGCTTGAAGACTGGGATTAGGAGTACATAGACTCCTAGAACTATGAGTGGACAATTTATCGTCTTAAATATCTAGAGTAATTATACTTGTTTGATGCTTTTATTGAATGATGAGTTTAAATTATAAAATATGATGTTTTCCAATTAAAATATTTTTTTTAATAAAAATGAGATTTATACTGGTTTTGAAATCAAATATTGTTTTGGGAAAATTGAGTATATGGAGACTGTGTTGAATTTATGATTTTATATGTTATTGAAATTGTGGCGTTTGACACTATGGTAGCATGATGGTTAAATTTTTGGGGTTGGCATGAAATATATGAACAGTTTTGGATTGGTCTCGGTAGACTGGATTACATTTTATTCGCCATATTATGCTACTGAAAAATTTATGGGTCTGGTGGTATATTAAATGGTCACTACAGTAGTGGGGGTTTCCGTGGACTGCCTATGAGAGGGGCACGGTAACCCAATTATATATTTACCTTCGGGGGGAAATGTTTGATGAAGTATCTCCTGAGGTAAGATTTGAGTGCACCTCACATTCGGGCCACCATGTGAGAGTGAGACTCAGCCAACACCAAGGAACGGCTGTGTGTTAGATGCAAAAACATGTTTATGGGTATGAGACATTTAACAGCCTTGGCAATCTCAATGGGATACCTTGACGAAGGTACCCGCGAGAATGATTCTGGTAGGGGCCAAGTTTAAGAAACTCATAAGCCGGGAAATTTTGATGAAAAGAAATTGTTTGGTATAGATTGAAATGAATTTTGCGTTATGAACATTATTGAGATATAACATTTTTATATTGTCTCCATCTACTTGGCTTTAGATACTTTTGATGGTAATTGTTTACTCACTAGGATTATGTAATCTCACCCATCTTCTTATCCATTTTCAGGCTCATGACAGTTTGTTGATAGTTGATTAAGACGATAATTAATCTCAGAGTTGCATCCTAGAAAGTAAGGGTTCGTAACCCTACACTTTCTTGGTTAGTTGGGAGCCCACGTGTCACTGTAAAAGTAATTTTATACTTCAGTTATCTGATTTAAAGTATGTATGAACATATTTAGTTTTTACACCATGTTTTTGGCGAGTTTCGGTATTTTTGAAGAAAAATGATGAAAATGCCCCTGTGAGCCAGAAAATAATATTTTATTATTTTGATTTGGAAACGACTTATGATTTCTTGAAATGCGAGATTTAATAACTGTCGCTCACCGGGGAGATGCAGAAGCTTATGCTAAGCCTTGCGAGGTTCTGATCGGCATTCCGGGTAATGAGTGCCTATCGGGATGTCGAGGAAGTTGTCACGGGCCCGATGGGAATTTCGGGTCGTGACACTAATAAATGTAAAATAAATTTATATTAATTAAACTATGATGCAAAGTTAAATATATAAAATTTTTATATTAATTGAACTTGTAAACTAATAAATATAAAATTAATTTATATTACTTAAACTATGATGCAAATTTAAATATATAAAATTTTTATAGCAGTTGAACTTGTAAATTAAAAAATGTAAAATAAATTTATATTACTTGAACTATTATGCAAACTTAATATATACAATTTTTATAGTAGTTGAACTTGTAAATTAAAAAAAGTAAAATAAAATTACATTACTTGAACTATGATGCAAACTTAATATATAAAATATTTATAGTAGTTGAACTTGTAAATTAAAAATATAAAATAAATTTACATTACTTAAACTATGATGCAAACTTAATATATAAAATTTTTATATTAGTTGAACTTGTAAACTAACAAATGTAAAATATATTTATATTATTGGAACTACGATACAAACTTAAATATATAAAATTTTTATATTAGTTGAACTTATAAACTAATAAATCTAAAATAAATTTATATTACTTGAACTATGATGCAAACTTAGTTTATAAAATTTTTATATTAGTTGAACTTGTAAACTAGTAAATGTAAAATATATTTATATTACTTGAACTATGATGCAAACTTAAATATATAAATTTTTTATATTAATTGAACTTGTAATTTGTAAACTAATAAATGTAAAATTAATTTATATTACTTGAACTATGAAGTAAACTTAAATATAAAATTTTTTTATATTAGTTGAACTCGTAACTTGTAAACCAATAAATGTAAAATTAATTTATATTACTCGAACTATAATGCAAATTTAATAACATATCATTGTTTTGTATAATACACACTTTAACCTTTTGGAAGCTACATATAATATTTTTTCTTAATTTACATTTAATTTTTCTTGAAGTAACTTTAATTACCATTTCAACTATTTTAATTTGATTCTGTATCTTATATCTATTTCGTTTCCACTTATGATTTAGCTGCTGTATATAAATAAAGATTAGATAATCATATATAAAAATTTTACATTATATCTATTGTCTTAATTTTTCATTTAAGATAAGATAAGATAATAGTAAGAAATAAATATAAGATAACATAATATAAATATATAATGAAGAATAGATAATACACTAATTCCCCTAAAAAGTTCCCCTATAAGGCTAAAACGGTTCTGTTTTGAACCTTTCCATTAGGCTAAAATGGCGTTGTTCTCAACCTTTCTATTAGGCTAAAATGGTGCTGTTTCCAACCTTTCCTTCCAACAGGCAATAGCTCAAACCCTATATATATATATATATATATATATATATATATATACCTCATTTTGTGTCCACAATTTCCTTTCCCTTCCCATTTCCTTTTCGGCCGTTCCTCTTTCTCTAGCCTTTAGCAGTTGCTGCAGTGGACAGTGGTGTTTGGTGCTTCAGTGCTAAAGTAATATCCTGTCACTTCAGGTAAATGACTTAGTATGTTTTTTTTGAAAATTAAGAGAGAATTTTTAGTTGTTTTTCTAGGCTTTTCTAGAATTAATTTTCCTAGCTGTTTGCTTTGATTTTTTCATGCTTTGTTCTGAGTTTTTGGGAAGGAGTCTACTTTGTGTGTGGCTCTGTTTTTTTGTTGGATGTTCTAGTTTTGATCTCTTTTTTTTTTTTTTGAATTTTCTTGCTCAGACAATGCGGTAGAATTTTTGCTGGCATTTGGTCTGTTGATAGTAAAGGATTAAAAGATTGCAATGCTCATGATTTTGCTGCAATCTTTTTCAGTTTTGTTGCTCAGATAATGAGTAGAATTTTTGCTAGCATCTGGGTCGTTGATGGTAAGGGATTAAAGATAGCAATGCTCATGATTTTGTTGGAATTTTTGCATTTTCTTGCTCAGACAGTGGGGTAGAATTTTTGCTAGCATTTTGGCTTTTGATGGTAAGGGATTAAAGATTGCAATGCTCATGATTTTGTTGGAATTTTTTTTTATTTTCTTGTTCAAACAATGTGTTAGAATTTTTGCTGGCATTTGGGCTATTGATGGTAAGGGATGAAAGATTGCACTGCTTATGATTTTGCTGGAATTTTTTTCTTTCTCAAACAATGTGGTAGAATTTTTGCTGGCATATGGGCTGTTGATGGTAAAGGATTAAAGATTGAAATGCTCATGATTTTGCTGGAATTTTTCTTTTGGTTAGGTGACTGAACACTCAGAGAAATGCTTTGGCTAGCTTTAATATATAGCTTGTAAGAAAGAAACATAAAGGAGTGATTGTATTGTTGCTATAATTGATGGTTGGTGAACTCCTATTCAAGTCATGAATTGTTTTTACATTCCTGAGTTTTAAGAACTCAACCTTTTCCTTGACTGGAAAGATCCATCCCATGCACTCACCCCAAGTTATGCATTTACTTGTCATGCTGCTTTAATTTCCAAAAGAAGGATTACCATAGTTTATTACTTTCATTTAATAGTTATAGCATTCAATATTTGATGTTACATATACATGGTGTTAGTTACCACTAGTAAAATTAATTATATGATTCTTGCTAAATCATATAGCATGAATTTAATGTTAAATCATGCATTTGTGCCTCTAGTCCTGCTGATCCTTCATAATTTTGGTAGCAATAATGTCTTGTTAATATATTGTCACTTTTCATTAATATTTTTTTTTGACAATGTATAGATTTTTTGAAGAATGTCGACAAGGTGAGGATTATGATGGTCAGAATTATAAGAATGTAGACAATTTATCTTCGATGGATGCAAATTTTTCTTGTTCGGAAAACTCACCTATGATGATGGAAACTCCTAATGCACCATTTACTATGCCTAGTTCAACTAAACTATGATGATAGAAACTCCATAAACTTTGGAGGCATTAATATACACCCAAAATTGGTTGAGGAATGAAATGGAAGGTAAATAATATACTAGTTATTTTTTTCATTTATTTTATAAAAATATTTATTATATTTCAAGTTACATAATTTTTCACCAATATTATATTTCAAGTTACATAACTTTTCATCATTCTAATTGGTGTAGGATCTTCACTTGGAGGTGAACTTTGCACAATTGATGATGAGGAAAAAGAAGAAGTCATATGAAAATATGATGTATTCATGTTATTGTATGTTACATTTAAATATGATGTTTGGTGCTACACTCGTATTATTTTTACATTCTATTGTTGTTGATTTTAATTGTGGAATAGTTTTTTATTGGTAGTTAATTATATATAAATTAATGTAAAACATTTTTTATTCAAGTTTCAGGTTTGAGTTATTAAACGAGTATCCAACTACTAAAAATTTGTTTTGAATAATCAGGTAATTAACAGATTTAGATAATTAATGGGTAGTGATATACTAACAGGGTTCCATTTTGGGTAGTTATTTTTAATTTTATTTAGGTTTTTATAGGGTTTGGGTATCTTAGTATTTAAACTTTTTTGGGGTCGGGTACCTCAAAAATAGCGATTAACTTACCCATTTACATCTCTATACCTAATCGACTAAGTGAATTTGAACACATGCTATTCAATTCTTGGCCTAATCTAAACTCTCTTCGCCAAATTGTATTTAGATATCCAAATCAATCTAATTGGTGATCAAGCAATTAGAAGTATTAAACATAGAATTGAAATAAACTACTCATATTCCATGAACATAAGCAAAAGGTAAATAAAGAATTCAAACTACATGTCGAATTCAATCATAATCATAGAAAAAGTAAATTGGTTCATAACTAAAGATAAAAACATAATCCAAAAAAATTTAACCATTGTAACAATTCAAGAAAAAAAAAAAGAACAAAAATTGAAGATTTGGCAGATCTTAATCGATAATCTTGCACAATCTTTCTTGCTTTCTTGATTGTTTTACAATTACTTTTCTTCAGAGAAAACTTTCTCAAAACCTCTTCTTTGATTGCCTCAAAGTTGCCTTTTAAAATCCTCTAAAAGGATCTAATTTTGCCATAATTCAAAAAAGGCAAGCCTGAATATCATAACTCGATGCCTTAGCCTTCCTCCTTGAGCATCACGATGCTTTACTCTTAAGTGGTAGTATGGGAGCTAAATTCTTCTAGGATGCCACGACCTTCCTTCATTAGTGCTACAACATTCTCCTTTCTGGTCCTTGTATGGGAGCTCAAGCATCAACGGACCAAGGCTTCATTCTCTCTAAGGTCGCGGCCCTCATTTTCTCATGCTGCCTTGTGTGGAAACTATAATAGTCTAGTCTCTTCCAATGCAATTTTTACCTTAATCTAATTAGAATCGGGCAAAATGGTAAACATAAAAATTGTAGTCTTATCTCTTAGCTTTCCAATGGCTTAATAATCATGTCAATTGGACTTTTGTAGTAAGAGTTATGCTCAAAATACTGTAGCATATATGAATGAAGCTACCACCAAACTTGCACGGATTATCATCAAATCAAGTCTTTTCATCAAATTTTCTACAAAAGCAATAAAAGAGATCGACATAAATGGACTAGAGTTGAGTTATTTACTTTAAAGATAAATGGACCTGAGTCGAGTTATTTACTTTAAAAATAAATGGATTGGAGTTGAGTTATTTACCTTAAAGATAAAAAGGGTTGAACCCTTTATTAGCAATATAAGCTTAATGCATAATATACCAATTGGGGAGGAGGGGGTGAGTAAATTGGTATTTAAAAATTTCTTTGAAAATCAAGTATAAAAATCAAGACTTTTAGCAAACTAAAAATTCCTTTTGTGTGAAAACAAAATAGAAAATTTTCCTGAGACATATGAAAGCAATAACTCACAATGTGAAAAATTAAAATCAAAACATAAAAATTTTATAGTGGTTCGGCTTTCTTTAGTGCCTACATCCATATCATGACCTAACTCTGGAGCCATGACCAACCTAAAGGTATCGATGGGAGTGACCCTCTTAACGCATGCAAGCCTCAAAACAAACAAACCAAAAATTCAAAGCACGTCATGGGACTCATCACCATGAACTCTTATACAAAACTTGTCTAATTATAGCTATGCCAAATATCAAAACATCGATTTGCATGAATCCTTGCTCAAAGTGCTGAAGCAAAACAAATACAACGTTTAGACCATAAGCCACCTTGGGCAAATTCAAATGTAAGCCATTTCATGGTAATATCATAGTGTAACATTTATAATAAAATGAAATCAAAGTCAAAGTCCATGATGGACAAACACAATAGATAAACTAGCAGAGTACGACTCAAAGCAAAGGGCCTAAGACCTATTGGATGCGTTACTGATCACCTACCAAAACTGACTGTGAGGGTAGATCTTCCTAAAGGACAACAAACCAAGCAAACTATTGATCAGCAACAACAAATGCATTTTACAAGTGTGAGTATAAATAACTCCGTGAGCAGATACGAGGAAGCGGACAAGCTAAACAGAAGAATGTTTGTTAAATACACTTTCAAAATAACGCAATTATAGCAATTTTAAATAAATCCAAAGTCATCCTTTCAAATGTATCAAATATTTCGTTGATTTCCAAAGTCTGCTTGTTGCAAGCGTATCAAATATCTTAAAATTCTCAAACTCCACTTTTGTAAGTGTATGTATAAAGATCTCAAAGTCTGCTTTTGCAAGCGTATCAAATATCTCAAAATTCTCAAAGTCCACATTTGCAAGTGTATCAAACATTTCAAAATTCTCAAAGTCCGCTTTTGCAAGCGTATCAAATATTTGCATGTTATGTCCCAAGCAAAATCAAATATCCAAGGAATCTCGAAGCTTGTTTCCAAACACATACAAATTTGTTCAAAATGTAGTTGAAAACCCATACATAGTCTTTGAAATGAAGTTATACATTATTCTTTATAAATCTATTCAAATATCTCATGAAAACGAGTATTTTAATCGATTTTTAAAATGTTTGAAAGGGAAAATGAAGTATACAAAAGTTTAGTTCTAAAACAAATTCGTTACTTTTAGAAAATCCTTAAAAGCCTTTTTGAGTTTAAAGATAAGCCTAACTTAATCAAATCAGAGTAATCAAAGTCCAAACATTGACCAAACAAATATCCAAAGTCCAAATCAAATGTATCAAGTCCAAACATTGACCAAACAAATATCCAAAGTCCAAATCAAATGTATCAAGCCCAAACGTCAAAGCCAAACAAATATCCAAATTCAAATCAAATGTATCAAGTTCAAACATCAAAGTCGAACAAATATCAAAGTCCAAATTGTTTATGTTAAATATCATTTCAAATAGATTGTGGAGAGCTAAATAGTATAGACAATCAAAACAAAATGTGACGTAGCACCAAAGTTGTCACGACCCGGAACCTCCCTCAGTCCCATGACAATCGCCGCGACGTCCCCGATTGACACTCATTATCCGGAATGCCAACCAGAACCCCGCAAGGCTTACATATCAGTTTCTTTCCTTTCCTGTGAGCAATCGTTGTTAAATATCGAGTTTTTAGAGAATATACACTATTTTAGATAAAAAACAATCAAAATAAAATTTTCACCATACAGGGGTATTTTGGTCATTTTTTTCTCAAAAATTTCGAAACTGGCTAAAACGTAATATACAAGTACAAAACACATAATTCATATTCAAAATGAGTTTAAAAGTCTAAAATCTTCATTTAAAACGAAATTACGGTTATTTGAATATAATAAGAAAATAAAAGAAATATTAAGGAAAATATTCTATTTTCTTATAAAACAATATTTATAGAGTTATACGTGAATAATTTTTATAGCGTAAAAGCTAAATAAATTTATACATACTGAAATACAGTAAGCCAAAATATTTAATTTAATTTACAATAACAAGAGGGCCCCCGAATAAACAAAAGTAAAGAGGACTGTGAACCTACGGTTTGGAAAATGCAGATCCAATGGTAGTCCTCGATGAGATCAGCTATCTACAGTCTATACTGAACCTGAAATGGGTGGAAAGGAGTTGGGTGAGATTTTGCAATCCCAATGAGTAAACAGACATTATCATAAATATCTAAAGGCGAGTAAAATGGAGGCAAGTTTAAACAACAAATTTCAACCCATTTCATAATGTTTTCAATTTATTTCTTAAACCATAAAATATTTGTAATTTACCAAAACAGTTGTTAAGGCTTATGTCTTTTATTAAAACAAGGCTCAAGCCAAAACTAATCCTCGGGGATACCTTGGCCGAGGCATCTAACCGAGTCCGCCAAGGGTGTTAAAATATTCACACGTGAAACACATTTTTATTTTTAAAACCAGCCGTTCCTTGGCGTTGGCCGAGTTACACATTCACGTGGGGGTTCGACGTGAAGTGAGCTCTAATACTACCCCAGGAGTTACCCTCCTCGCCTCTACAACCGGAGTAACTATATAACTGGGTTTACCGTGCCCCTCTAATAGGCAGTCCACGGAAACCCGTCACTGCAGTGACTAACCCACCAATTTTAATAAAATTTCGACAGTATAACGTGGCTTTTATTTATTTATCCAGCCTGCATAGTAAAAACAACTTACATAAATTTCCCAATGCACTCACAAAATATAGCCACATATACTCATTTCTCATAAGCCATTCCTAGGAAAATATATATTTTTCAAGTCAATTTGCAGCCTCCAATTACTCAATTTCATAATCAATACAATATATTTTTATTTGTCACATTTATTCCTAAAACATCAAAAATCCCGTTTTAATCTCGTTTTCATTTCATAAAATACATAAAGGGCATTTAAAAATAAACTCTAGATAATTTACAATAATAATAAGTTTACTCACCGTTTGTACAAACTAAAAGCTTTCTAAGCGCCCCGATCACTACTCGTCGGGTACGACTTCTTTGCCTTTTCCGGAAGGCTCTCCTCCTAGACACATTACAAAAATTTACACAATTCATCACATTGATGCTAAATCACTATATAATTAACTTAAATCCTATACTAATGCATGGTATGAAATGCAATAGCCTAAAACGGCTTAAACGCGGTATTAACCTATTTTTGGCACTTTGCCCGATAAATTGCTAACGCGCTCCATTTTAGCTCTAAATCATCCCATTCTCTCTCCAACATTTCTAACCATTAAATATCAGCCAATAACCTTCTAAAAACAACAAAATCAGCTCACTCCCTTCCTTGGAAAATTCGGCCAAAAATGGGACATTAACTCGGTTAATTTTCTACTTTGTTTTTCTATCACGTTTAATCGTTTTTCATCATTTTCTCTTCATTTTCCTTAGAATAAAATCAATTCATCATCATTGTACAGCATTGAGCATCCAGCCAAGAGTGGGTATTGTGAAAATTTAATGATTTCTTGCCCAATTTAATTTCTAAACACATTTAACTAACTAAAACTATCAATTTAACTAAAAATCAAAACCTAAAAATTTCAATTTCTCTCCCCTAGAATTTCGTCCAGCCCTTGATATCACTTTTTGATCTCTCTCCTCAAGCATGCTAAATGGAAATAAAGGCATAGGAAAGGTAGAAATCAAGCTAAAATCGAAAAATCTTACCGTTAGACGCGTAAACGGTCGAAAACCGCGAATTTCCCTTTGAATTTTCTTGTTTCTCTTTGGTTTTTCTTTTTTTCTTCCTTTCCTCTCTATTTCCTCTCTTGTTCTTCCTTATGGCCGGCCAGCACTCAAAATTTGGGTTTAAATGGCTGACTTTTCATTAAAATAATATTATTTCATTAAAAAATGCCATGTGTCACTTTCCCATTGGCCCATTTTTAAAATTTCATCCATTTGTTTCCAAATTTTCACCATACACTTGTCCCACATATCCATAGCTTAGATAAAATTCTCAGACTTATCCAAAGTCTCGGTGGAGTAATTTTTGAAATTTACACTTTTACCCCCGTAAAAGTCAAAAATTACATTTTTGCCCCAAAAATTGAAAAATTGCCCATAGACATATTTTTCATCCCTTATACTCATACCATTCTCCAATTTGTCAAATTTGATCTAAATTCTCTCAAAATCTCAAATTTTGTCCGCGGGTGGCAAAATTACGATTTTACCCCTACACTCTAAAAATCACCAAAATTAAACTTTTTCACTTCCTATCATTAAATTATACTCCAAATAGTTAATCTTGGTCAAAAATTTCACTCCATGATCAAATTATTATCTTAGGTGGCAAAATGACGATTTTACCCTTGAACATCAAACTTTCCAATTTTACCCCAAATGAACCCTCGAACTCTGAACAATCATTTTTAGTCATTCCTGGACTATAAAATATTAAATTTTATCCTACAATTCCTATTTGAAATAGTTCGAGGTTAAATCAACTCAAGTGTACCGTTAGGTACGATATCGAGTTTCGTCTTTTCTTGTGTGCTTTCCTAGCACAATAACATGCTACTCAGTGCATGTATGTCATGACATATATTTATAGGGTCGGGTTTTACAAAAGTGGTGTGGAGCATAGTCACTGACCGTATAACAAAGGGGTAAAGCTTCGTTTGCTGCCAATAAAAACTAAGCATTGTGCATAATGGCTAGTGGCTACTGTCTCTAACTACAAGTCTATAACTTAAATAGGCTACACTAAAACATTTTTACAAATTTCTAAATAGTAAGTGTTCATTTCCAACGAAGGGGTGAATCTAGTCACCTTCCAAGATCAAAGGGTTTGAAACAAAACTAAATCAAAGTATCCAAAAGTCCATTTCCAAACAAAGAGTGAATCCAATCACCAACCAAATTAAAGGTTGAGATGAACCAAAGATCGAGACAAAATCATATCAAAGTCATCAATCATACCAATATCTCAAAGACAAATTGACCCAATGCTAGGGTTTATGCAAAACAAATCATTTTTCATCTCAAATTTCAAAGTCATCGATCAATCAAATCATCATAGACAAATGTCAAATTTTGAGTTATTGATTGTTTGAATGGCTTGTTCCCAAATGCTCAAAACTAAATACATAAGAGTCATATTTATATAGTATATATAGCTTTCTTTAAATCATAATTTATAACCATTTTCACATCACAAATTGTTGAAACTTGTTTTAATGCAAGGTTGTAAAATAAGCATGCTTAATTATACCAAAATAAATGAAAATATTTTATTTACTCACCTCATTGAAGTGTGCCTTTACTTTTAGCGCCTTTCGTCAAAAGCTCGACACCGCTAAAAACTCAAACTCCTTGAACAACACCTAAAATGATGTTTAATCATTTATATCCTCAAAGACCCATAATAAATTCGTAATGCATTGAATGCCCATTTTTAACTCCATCTAACCCATGAATAAATTGAAAGATTTTCTTTAATTATTATTCTAAAACTCATACCCATCAAATAAAAAACTTAGCTTACACCTTTTCTTACCTTGGTGAGCTTTTACACAAGGGTTCTAAAATCTTGAAACCCTAGCTTGAAAATTTAGGTCTAAGGAAATAAATAAAGGTTAGAACTTGAAACCCATTTTTTTGTGAGAGATTTGAGAGAGATTTAGAAACTAGATATCCTTACCCTTAGCTCTTGAAGATCAAGGTTTAATGATAGGATATTGTGGGTCTTGAAAGATGTGAAATATAAGAGAAAATGGGTAAAAGAAAAAAAACGTAATAAATGAATGAGGCCCTAATTTTTACGATTTTAGGTCTATTTGAAGCTGTTTGGGCACTATAAGGTCAACTACAGAGGTTCTAGGATTGACTATTGCTGTGAATATGCCTTAGGGTAGACTACCATGAGAGGGGTAGTTGATCTTGGCCTAGAATGTTGCCCTTATTAAGAAGAAAATCCCCAAGGTCGACTACTTAAGGACAAAGTTCAACCTTATGACCTCCAACTTGCAAAAATTGATCCTATTAAGTTCTAAATCAACTCTAGTCCACCCACCAACCTACAAGTCTTTTATGTATGGTTTTCTTAAGGTTAGAAGTTAAGGAATTTGAGCTAATCAATGCATTTCCTAAGCTCACCAAGTTAATTATCTAATTTGTCCAAGTAATGGAAATTAGGGTTTCACAATCCACTCTATTGGAAACTAAGGAATTTGGAACCCACTCAAAGAAATGTGTTTTTTACGAGATCAAGCATTAAATCCTCGCAATGCTTTTTCATGGGAGTAAGTTGAACGCTCAACAATGCTTTTCACGAGAGTAAGCGAACTCTTAACAACTCTTTTTCTTAAGAGCAAATGGAACCTCTACAATGCTTTTTCACGAGAGCAAGCAGAACCCTTGAACAATGATTTTTAACGAGCTCAATTACAAACCCACATATAGCTTTTCAATGTTAAGCTAAAACCTTACAAGATGAGTACAACAAAGTATAGCAAGAATGCCTTTACAAAGGCTGGGCGCTAAGAAGTTTAAGCTTGGGTACAAAAAGAAAAAATATTTTCTCAAGGATTTTCAAGTGAATGATGCTTCAAAGCTTGATGGAAGGCTAAGATGAATGATAGAGAGGGAAAAATAAGCTTTAGGATTTCTTTCTAGGGTTTTCCAAGTGAGTGTTGGTCTTCTCTTGCTTATAAATGACTCAAGGGTGGCCTTTTATAGCTAGAGTGAAGTTTAGAGCTGATAAACACAAGTTTAAATTAAATCTGGCCATTGTTGAAGCTTGAAGGTCGACTACAATGCTCTTAATGTTGACTATATTTTTTAAATTTCTCAAATTAGGGTTCTATAGTCAAGTATAACCTTCTTTTACTTAATTCAATTCCTGAGAGCATGTTTTTTGCGAGTCTGGACTGGGGTAGTTGACTATGGTGAAGCCTGGGTTGACTATGTCTTTTATTTTCCCTTTTTTTCACGCATCAGCTTACTAGGGTCAACTATGTCTGTCTAATTCTTCAATTTTTTGAGCTTTTTGTTTCAGCATCGACCATAGACATCTAAAGGTTGACTATGTCTTTTTTGTTTCATGATTCTTTTCTTGTTCTTCGACCATTCTGCCTTTGGATCGACTTGAGCTTCTCTAGGGTCGACTTTTGACTTGTTCTTCAACCATTACTTGCCTTGTTCCTAAAATCAAATAATAATTCAAGACATATATGCTATTTGTTTTACTAAGCTGAATATTCATTATTTGAAAGCTTTTTTTATATTTTCTAATGATGCATGGCTTTTCAAATAATTTTGTGACTTTAGGAGATGAAAAATACGATTGAGACAATTTCAAATGCTTGACATTAAAACCAAGATATCATGTAATTTTTGTCAAATCAAAACATGATGTAACTCAAGGCTAACAATTTCCTCCTTTTTGATATGACAAAAAATGAGCATATTGCATTTGAAATTTCTTGAAATCTCCCCTTAACTTTATTAGTCTCTATGTTATTGATTTGAAAACATTTAAGTTAAAGTGAGAAGGGTATAAGAAATGAATAAGAACTTTAAAAATTTTCCCCTTCAACTTATGCATGAAGTTAAAAAATATTTACAAAAATTTCAACTTTAAATTATTCAAGAGCATTTCAATGTTCTCATAAACTTTCTCCCCTTTTTTGTTATATCAAAAAGGAATAAAGTATGTGCTTTAAAACACTTAAACTCAAGAGACAATGGCTAGTGAAAATCATTTAAAATATATGAGCGTTAAGATCAATAATAATTTCTAACCATCAATGCAAAGTCATGAGATATATTTCTATACAAATATTCAATTTAGAGATCAAGAAAAATATCCATTCATCATAGTTTGAAAGCATTAAATCAAGATATATTTCCAATCCATATGTATTTAGGTCAAAGCATAAGGAAATATATCCATTTAGCATATCCAAGGAGCAATATGTATAAGTAAGTCATAATGTATTTCTACTGAAGATATTCAATTAAAGTATGAAGAAATATATTCAACCATTGCAATTAAAGCACAATATATGTCATCATCAAGAATGCCACATATAGATATGCATTTATTAGCAAAGTGTGGACATTTCATCCTTTAAGTTTAAGTTGGATATGCATATATATAAATGCAAGCATAATCAAGTAGAAAGCATTTTGCACTTGTTGTAATCATGTAAAAAGAATGTCATGATCAAGTAGGCATAAACATGATTACAAGAAATAGTATGGCTTTCTTCATTAATTATGATTCCAATTTGTTTCATGAAATGCAAGCATGATTTCACTTTTCCTAAAAGTAAAAACATGCATTTGATAAAAAAAACAATTGAATCCCATAAGATCAATGTTCTTATTTTTCATGTAATTTTCAAATTAATTATGAACATTTATAACTTTAAGTATTATATACCTTACTCTAAATATCGTAATCAAGAGCCAATTAAATCCAAAAGGGCTTGTAGTGAAGCAAGAAACTCAAAAAGGGAATAAGTCAATCTATAATCCTACAACCGAAATCTTTGCAATTTCACCTTTAGTGTTTGTCAAATCTTCAGCCACCCAAGTTTTTGGCTTTTAACAGTAATCCACACAGTGACCGATTAAGACCTTTTCAATCATAGGATTTTTCTTTTGCTAGCAAGTTTTGTTTCTAAAACAAAATAGATCAAAAGTTCTTGTCGAATCTTATTTCTATTAGACAAAGAAAATTATTTTTCTTTTCTTATTTTCATGAAATGGCTAAGAAGTGGCTGAATGTTTTTTGTTTTATCATAATTTTAATTGTCTAACATAACATATTTATATGGCCAAATTAAGTTGTAACCCTAGATAAAACATTTATATTTTTATTCAATTAAGTTTTCGTGAACTTAATTAATTTTTTCACTTTATTTTGGTCCATTTCAATTAAGTTCAACTTAATTGATTATTCTAATTTATTCTCAACCATGCTACTTAATGTGTGTGATCCATTAGGCTTCTAACATGTTAGTAATAAATATAAATTATAATCAAATATCAATTTAATAATTGATTTATATTTATAGATCATAAGCGGCATCTAGCGATACATCATAACCACCCAAATGTTATAAAGTCAATTAAAGAATTTGACAAAGCTCTTTAGTGATAAGCTTCTTAGTGTAATACGATTCTTTCATTAAATATCTCGGATATGTCATAAAGTATGGCTCAGTATCTACTAATGATATTCCATATTAGTTCTCATAATTCATGACTAACCTTATGAATTTAGGAAACTAATTTTCCTCAAATTCATCATGCTTTGCCCAAAGACTTTGTACAAGCTAATCTAGAATTGAGAACAAGTGAGATACATGCCCTCAAATCACTTAAAGTGATGAATACTCTCTTAACCACTTATCCACCTTCATATGTTTCATGGTATACCTAGAAACACCCTGTTTAGGCATTTGGTCACTTCCAAATCTGTAGGAGGTGAAATCAAAGTACGTCATTCCCCAAACAAGATGACCTGGTGTCTCAAGTCAAAAAACTAATTACATGACTATCACATGAGAACATATTCCATAGACACTTGAGTGAAATACCAAAAGGAGTTCTTATGGTGATTCATGTTTAGTGAACTTGTCTTTAACAAGCACCCACATGTTATCCATAAATAACCTATATACTTCAATCTATGAGATCAATTGCTTACTTCTCAAGTAAATAGGCTTAACATATACTAGTCTTTGAGCATTGTCAATGCCCTATCTTAACAATACAATGACTAGGAACAATTTTAGGAACATGGTTTTGATGTATAGTGATCTGATAATTGTAACAACTTTACAATTCATTTGCAAGGCCTTTATGTTCCATGAGTTTCATCCAATTAGTACTTAATTACTCCTTATTATTGCATTAATATGAAGAAAAACCTTTATCACATATATTTTATGTAATTAAGTATGCATTAAATGACAATATATATGATAATTTTATTTTATAGAATTATTTTATTCTAATTTTGTTATTAAATATTAGCTAAGTCCTTAGTTTTAATTATAATTTAGTTATTTTTAGATATTTTTATAATTAGTTTATTTTTATAAAGTTATTTTAATTTTATGTTTATTTACTTTGATTTGGCTATTATTTATTGGTTTTTATGCTTTTGTAGGATTTAAAGAAATAAGACTTAATTTTGGAGAGTAAGGTGTTTGGAAGACCTAGAATTCTGCTTGCATATGCTTCGGTATTTTACTTGTAACTCTTGCTACAAAACTCCAAATGGTGCATTTCTTAAGCCATTGGAAGTTAAGAGACAAAGCTAAAACTTTCATTTGACCATTTTACTCAGTTTTGCCTCGAATATAGAGAAAATTGTGTCGGAAGATGACAAGTCTTATTGCTGTGGGAATAGAAATTTTGATATTTGATTTTTGGGCCTCTCATTACACTTTTAAGCCCAATTAAAATAAGTAGGTTAACTTAGGAGATTTTAGGTTAAGTTTGTTAGTATAAATAGGATATTTTTATGAGACATTGGGTGAGACAACTTTGAGAGATTCAAGAGGCTGAAAGTTGAGACAGATACTCAGAAAGCAAAGTTACAATTAATCGTTTTGTTTTCTTCCTTAGCTTTTATTTTTCTTGTTACCCTCAATGGTTGAAATTTATATAATGTTATTTATCTTTGCAATTATGCGTAGTTAATTTTCTTTTTCTAGGATTGCAATTGAACTCACAGGTAATCTAAATTTTAAATCTCTCTCCTTGGTTGTCTTCAATGGGATTTGAATTGTTTATTCCAATTTGTTCTTAATGCTTTTAGTTGTCTGATCACCAATTAAATTGATTTAGGAACCTAAACATACTTGGAAAGGACCATTATGATCATATTAATTTATTTACGTATAAGATAAGGATTTACCTATAGGCCATATACAGTTGGATTAGAGCCTTAACTTAATGAGTTTATTTTAAATCCAATTCACATTGAGATATAGTGTTTTGATTAAAATAGATATTTTAATAAAACGAGTTGAGAGACCCTTATAAATAATTGAGGACTCAAGGTTAGCAATTCAACCCATTGAAATAACTTAAGAAAGAGAGGTAAGATTTAGATGAAGTGTGGAGGATATTGTAATCTTAGACTTGTTTGATTTGCTTTTCACTCAATTATCTTGTTGCTTTAATTTTTAATTAAATTAGTTTTAGTTGAGTAAAATTTAGTTTAATTAGAATTCAGATTTTAATTATTTATATAAAACTAAATTGTTCTAATTTTAGTACTTAGTAAAATTTTAGATCAATTCTCTATGAGATCGATACTCTGCTTGCTTATATACTATCTATTTGATATATATACTTGTGTAGTAGAATTTTAAC
>NC_030850.1:14359761-14371277 GCF_000208745.1 Theobroma cacao
ATCTGGTTCTCGAAGAAAATAGAGCATTACGAGATTATGCTTTTCCTCTTTTGCAAGTTGGCACTAAAGCATTAGAAGACCTTCCATCAATGCAAATAATTTTGAAATTAAACCAGCTTACATTCAGATGATTCAGTCTTCAGCTCAGTTTGGTGGGTTACTCAATGATGATCCTAATTCTCATTTAGTGAATTTCCTGAAATTTTGTGATACCTTCAAATTGAGACTGTTATTATTTTCTTTTAGGTATAAGGCAAAGAGTTGGCTTAATTCACTGCCTAATGAGTCTATTACTACATGGGAGGATTTGGCTCAAAAGTTTCTAGCAAAATTCTTTCCACCTGCCAAGACTGCAAAGATGAGGAATGATATAACCTCATTCACACAATTTGAAAGTGAATCCTTATATCATGCTTAGGAGAGATTTAAATAACTACAGAGACGATGTCCACATCATGGGATACCTGATTGGTTTCAATTTTAGACATTCTACAATGGGTTGATTGCTTTTATAAAAACCACAATTGATGTTGTTGTGGTGGGACATTAATGGGTAAGAATGTTGCATAAGCTTATAATCTATTGGAAGAGATGACTTCAAATAATTACAAATGGCCTTCAGAAAGGTCTAGTCCGAGAAAAGTTGTTGGAGCATATGAGGTTAGTGCACTTAATGCCTTAACTGCACAAGTGGTTACATTATCTAAGAAGTTTGACACACTAAGAGTTCATGCTTTTCAAAATTCTTTTGTAGGTTGTGAGATGTGTGGAGATGGCCATTCAAGTGATCAATGTCTGTATAATTCTAAATCAATCTAATTTGTGGGGAACTTTAATAGGCAGCAAAATAATCCATACTCTAATACATATAATCCTTGTTGGAGAAACCACCCCAACTTTTCATGAAACAACAACGTAAGGCCTTCAAATCCACAACCCAACATGCCTCTTGGTTTTTGACAACAAGCTAGACCACCAATTTTTGAAAAGAAGACCCAAGTGGAAGAACTTGTCTTGTAATATATCTATCAAAGACTGATGCTATAATTCAAAGCTATGGAGCTTCATTGAGAAATCTTGACACCCAAATGGGAAAGCTTACAAATTCCATCAACAGTAGAACCTATGGTACTTTACCAAGTGACACACAAATCAATTCCTAAAGTAAAGAACAATGCAAATCAATTAATCTCTAGAGTGCAAAAGAAATTGAAGGGGTGAATGAAAAAGCAATTGAATTTGTGAAAGACAATGTTGATGAAGAGGAAGGAATATGTGACAAAGCAATGCAAGTTAAAACAAAATGATGAAAAAACTGAAAATCAATGAACTTCTCAAGTCATTCATCCTCCACCACATTTTCCCCTAAGGCTCCAGAAGCAAAAACTTGAAAAGCAATTTCAAAAGTTCATCAATTTATTCAAGAAATTACACATAAATATCCTTTTTGCTAAAGCTTTGGAACAAATGCCAAGCTATGTCAAGTTTTTGAAAGACATCCTCTCCAAAAAGAGAAAACTAGGTTAGTTTGAAACTATTTCCCTTACATATGTAGTGCAATTCTCTAAAATCAACTGCCACCAAAACTCAAAGATCTAGGTAGTTTCACAATCCCTTGCACTATTGGTAATTTATTTTTGCAAAAGCTTTGAGTGATTCAATTTTTTAGAAACTTGGTTTAGGGGAATGCAAACCCACTTTTGTTACTTTGCAACTGGTTAATTGCTTTTATGTCTACCCAAGGGGAATTATTGAAGATGTTCTTGTCAAGGTAGATAAATTTATTTTTCCAATTGATTTTATAATTCTTAACATGGAAGAAGATAGGCAGATTCCAATTATCCTTAGGAGGCCATTCTTGGCAACTGCTAAAGCTTTTATTTATGTTGAAAAAGGTGAGCTTACTTTGCAAGTTCAAGACCAATAGATAACATTTAATATTCTCAAAGTTTTAAAATTTTCGGTGACATCTGAAGACTACTTTTCGATGAGTGTGGTAAATGATTTTACAAAAGATGTCTTTTTAGAAGAATATCTCAATGATCCTCTTGAAAAATGTTTAGTTGCTAATTCTGATAGAGATGATGATGAATTCATTGAATACTCAAATTTTTTAAATGCTCACTCCAGACTTAGAACTAATCATCAATTTGAGTCTTTAGATATTTTAGCTTCTTTGATGCCTGCTTCAAAACCCTCTGTTGAAGAACCACTTACCTTGGAACTCAAACCTTTGCTCGTGCACTTGAGGTATGCTTTTCTTGAAAAATCTTCTATTCTTCTAGTTATTGTTTCTACTTCTCTTACTAACATGCAAGAAGACAAGTTATTAAGGACACTTAGAGAATTCAAGAAAGCAATAGGGCAGACCATAGCTGATATTAAGGGAATAAGCCCTTCTCTTTGCATGCACAAAATTCTCCTTGAGAAAATGACAAAGCCACAATTGAACAACAAATAAGATTGAATCCCATCATGAAAGAAGCAGTCAAGAAAGAAATCATCAAGTGGCTAGATGCTGGAATAATTTATCCTATTCTGATAGCTCATGAAATAAGTCCAATCCAAAGTGTTCATAAGAAAGGGAGGATGACTGTTGCCTCCAATGACAATAATGAGCTCATTCCAACAAAAACTGTGACTGGATGGAGAGTTTGCATGGATTACCACAAGCTCAACAAAGCTACAAGGAAAAATCATTTCCCTCTCCCATTCATCGATCAAATGTTGGATCAACTGGTTGGTAAGGAATATTATTCTTTTTGAGATGGTTACTCTAGTTATAACCACATTGCTATTGCCCTTGAAGATCAAGAAAAGACTACATTTACATGTCCTTATGGTACTTTTGCTTTTAAAAGAATGCCATTAAGATTATGTAATGCACCTACCACCTTTCAGAGATGCATGATGGCAATATTCACAGACATGATGGAGCAATGTTTAGAAAGGTATTTATGGATGACTTTTGTGAACTTTTGGAAATAATTTTGATGATTGTCTTTTAAATTTTGCTAGGGTACTCAAGAGGTGCGAAGAGACAATTTTGGTGCTCAATTGGGAGAAATGTTACTTCATGGTGCAAAAAGGTATTGCTCTCGGGCACAAGATCTTTAATAATGACATTAAGGTAGATAAAGCAAAGATTGAAACAATTGAGAAACTACCTCCTCCAATAAATGTCAAAGGTGTTAAAAGTTTTATTGGTTATGTTGGTTTTTATGGAGGATTTATTAAAGACTTTTCAAAAATTTCTAAGCCACTTTGTAATTTATTGGAAAAAGATGTACTATTTAATTTGATAATAACTGTCTTGTTGCTTTTGATGAATTAAAGAAAAGATTAATTTCTGCACCTATCATAATTAGTCCCTATTGGACTCTCCTATTTGAACTAATGTGTGATGCAAGTGATTATGCGGTAGGAGTTGTCTTGGGACAAAGAAAGGATAAAATCTTTCATTGCATTTATTACGTTAGCAAGACTTTGAATAAGGCTTAGAAAAATTATACCACAATAGAAAATGAGCTTTTGGCTATGGTGTTTGCTTTTGACAAATTTCGCCCTTACTTAGTTGGGACAAAAGTGATAGTGTACACTGACCATTCCGCTATCAAATATTTGATTGCCAAGAAGGATGCTAAGCCAAAATTAATAAGGTGGATTCTTTTGCTACAAGAATTTGATCTTGAGATTCATGACAAAAAGGGAACAAAAAATCAAGTGGCAGACCAACTCTCAAGATTAGAGAATGAAGCTAAAAGTGAAGATTCAACCTAAATCAAGGAGACTTTTCTTGATGAACAAATCCTTCAAGTTGGTAAAAAATCACTTCCTTGGTATGCTAATTCCATGAATTATTTGGTAAACAATATTCTTCCACCAGATTTAAATTTTCATCAAAAAAAGAAATTTTTGCATGATGTTAAATTTTATTTTTAGGATGAGCCTTTCTTGTTTAAGCAGTGTAAAGACCAGAGTTTTAGAAAATGTGTCCTAGAAGAAGAAATTCAATGCGTGCTTCACCATTGCCATTCTTCAAATTATGGAGGACACTTTGAAGGAATAAAAGCCGCTGCTAAATGTCACAGCCTAATTTCCAGGCCATGACCAGCGCAAGGGCCCAATGGGCTCAACCCACTAAGCCCAAGCAAGCCTACTTAATTGATCTTATACATTAATTCATATTCCTTTATAATCCAAAGCTCAAAATGTTCAATTACCGTTTCTTTGAAAATGATTCATAAAACCCAATCATACATTCATAATGGCATCATCCACTAGTATATTCATTAATAGATTAACAATGATTCTTAATGTTCACATTAAATATTCACATACACATAATTAAATCTTGACCGTCAGCGGAGTGACTCTGGGCACGATTTATAACACTTAGTGTCACATTAAACCTACCGAGCAATGTTCAGGGAGGAGCACCTCATCCTAGGATCCAATCACCTTTAACTTAGGAAACCTAAAACATGAATTTTAAAAACTTGAGTATAAACTTAGTGAGTGAACATAGGAAGGGAACAAGCATCAATACGAGAGGTTTTAGAAATCATGATGCATTTATGTTGAAGACAATGCAATTTAACTCAATTTCTTATCACAACGAAAATTTATCTTTGCTGCGGTGAAAATCAAGTGGAAACTGTTTCTCAAGTTTTAACATTCAAAAATCAATACAACCACAATATAATTTTCAAAACCTCTATATATATATATATATATATCATATATAAACATATATATAACCACCGGCCTCGCCCCTAACTCTGTTTCAGCTTATGTGCATTACCACACCGCACATAGCCGGGTTAGCACAGCTCATGTGCACTCATACACCGTACATAGCTGGGTGAGCACAACTCATGTGTACTCCTACACCGCACATGGCTGGGTCATAATTATCATACAAAAATGTCATTTAATGTATAATATACACATTAACATAATGTAGAAACTCATGAATTCATCATGTTCATATCTCATAATATCAAAACATTTCATCAAGGGCTTGTTCCCATGCAACTTTTAAGGAAAAACCAACAAAATATTTCAAGTGGCTCAATCAAGCATAAAATCATTTATTCCAAAACATTTTAATGCAAGTTCACTCACTTGGCAACAACGAGATTGTCACGACCCGGTACTCCTCTCAAGCCCGTGACAACCGCCTTGGTACCCCGATAAACACTCATTTTTCGAAATGCCAACCAAGACCCCACAAGGCTTAATATCAGTATCTCATTTCCCCCGTCAGTAACCGTTGTCGAAAATCATGTTCTAGAAGATTTTAAGCTGTTTCCAACTCAAAACAAATAAAATAATAATTTTCGTCTCACAAGGGTATTTTAGTCAATTTTCCTCAACAATTTCAAAACCGGCTAAAATGTAATATACGAGTAGAAAACATATAATTCATAATCAAAAGTGAGTTTTAAAGTCTAAAATCTTCATTTAAAACAAATTTTTGATTATTTGGATATAATAAGAAAATAAAAGAAATGTTAAGTAAAATATTCTATTTTCTTATAAAACAATATTTTTAGAGTTATATGTAAATAATTTTTGTAGCGTAAAAGTTAAATAAATTCATACATACTGCAATACAGTAAGCCAAAGTATTTAATTTAATTTACAATAATAAGTGGGCCCCCGAATAAACAAAAGTAAAGAGGACTATAAACCTACAGTTTGAAGAATGCAAACCCAACGGTAGTCCTCGATGAAATCAGCTATCTGCAGTCTAATCTAAGCCTGAAATGGAAGGAAAGGAGGGTGGTGAGATTATAAAATCCCAGTGAGTAAACAAACATCATTCAAAAGATCTAAAGTTCGAGTAAAAGTAGACTATTAAAACATTTCATCCAAATAAGTTTTTCATAACATAAGTATTCATTTCATTTAAATAGTCAACATGGCTTATGAGTATTTTAAAAAAACTTGGCTCCTGCCAAAATTATTCTCGGGGATACCTTGGCCGAGGCATCTTACCAAGTTCGCCAAGGCTGTAAAAATTTTGTATACACGAAAACATATTTTTAGTTTGAAAAACACAGTCGTTCCTTGGCGTTAGCGGAGGTCATCGTCACGAGGTGGTTAGGCGTGACGTGGACTCTAACCATACCTTAAGAGATATCCTACGCTCCTCTCCGACCGAGATACATATTTATATCCGGATTGCGTGCCCCTCTAATAGGCTGGTCCACAGAATTCGCCCACTGCAACAAGTTAAACCCACCATATAATAAAATTTTAACAGCATGACAGGGCTAATATAATACTACCCAGCCTACAAGGGTAAAATAAAACAATTCATACAATTCATCAAACACAGCTTAACCAATCATGCCAACACAATAACAATATAACATAAGCCATCAATTTCTAGTCATAAATTTACAACATACCAGTGGTCTCCAATTACTCTATTTTCAAAATCGTTATTTCGTTTCAAGATAATTTATAAAGTCTTTTCATTTAAACACATTTTGTTTACAAAACATAAAAATTTACCATTTGAACTCATTTTCATAAAATTCACCAAAACTGAATAAAAACATACTTTAGATAATTAAAATGATGGTAAGGTTACTCACAATGTCTAGAGTGAGAATTTTTTAAATACTCAGACTACTGATCCTCGAGTACAATTCCCTTGCCTTTATCGGAGGACTCAACACCTTGATGCAGTACAAAATCAAGAAATTCACTACATTGGTACTAAATTGAAATTAAACTAATTTAGACTACTAATGCATGATATGGAATGCAAAATGTCCGATTAATCGCTTAAATGTAATATTCGACCTAAGTCACACTATACTCAGTCTAATCGGCTAAAATCTCTAATTTAACTCCAAATCAATTCTTTTCACTTTCTTCACTCCAACTATACCTAAATTACCTCAGTGACTGTGAATGAGATTCAATTTATTAGTCCCGGGTCAATAATCACACATGTTTATACATTGAGCAAAAATTCAGATTTTCACACCAAAATTTCCCATTTAATTTCTAGCCTCAGCAAACATCAAATATCACCAAAATATCATGAAATATCATCAATTTCAGCCTCAATATTCTCCCTAGAAAATTCGGCCTCTTATGGGTAATGGGAGAAAATGAATTTTTTTTCTGATTGTTTTATTTCTAAATATGTTAACTAACTAAAAACACTAACATAACTTAGAATCAAATCAATCCAACTTCATTCTCTCTCCATACCCATTTGGTCAGCCATGAATTCACCATGAAAACATGAAATTTAATCATGAAAAATAAGGAGAAATGCATGGGAAAGGTAGATCACAAGTCAAAATCAAGAAATTTTACCTTTGATTGCTTGATTCCTTGAAATCCCACACTTTTTCTTCAATTTTCCCACCTAGGTTTTGTGTTTTTCCTTTCCTCTCTTTGTTCTTACTATGGCCGGCCACATGAAGAGAAAATGGGATAAATATGGGCTGATTTTTATGGAAAATAATAAAATATCCTTACTTGACACATGTCACATGCTTATTAGTCCATTTTTCTTTTTTTTTTATACTTTAATAATTATGCTTCCATTCTCCACCACATGATTAGTCAAAGGTCAAAATGAGGATAAGGGAAGACCATGTGCTGGACAAGTGTCCTGGTGGTGGAAAATTACGATTTTGCCCATAGGTGGCAAAATTACCATTTTACCCCTATGTTTCGAAAAATATCGAGATTACAATTTTTCACTTGTCAACCTCAAATTATACTCCAATAAGTCAAATATGATCAAAATCTTTCAAAAAAAATTTCATTTAGTCCTCGAGTGGCAAAATTACCATTTTACCCTTAGATAGCAAAATTTTCAATTTGACTTCAATTCGATCCTCGAACTCCGAATCACCATTTTAAGTCATTTTGGGACTTTAAAATTCTCAATTTCACTTTAAATTCTCTATGTGATCTAGTTTGAAGCTTAGTTCAACTTAGTTATACTATTAAGTACACTACCGGCTTTTAATGATTTTTGGGGCTTTCCTAGCATGCAAATATGCTATCCATCACATGCATGTCATGACAAGTATTTTATAAGGTCAGGTTTTACAGCATTACCCCCTTTAAAATAAAATTTTGACCTCAAATTTTCACTTACCGGACTCGATGAAAAAATGTGGGTATTGGCTTCTCATCGGGTGCTCGACTTCCCACGTCATCTCCTCCATTCGAGCATTCTTCCATAATACTTTCACCATTGGAATGCTTTTGTTCCTCAGCACTCGATCCTTTTGATCTAGAATATGTACCGGCTGCACCTCGAGCTTCAAATCTTCATGCAACTCAATTGGAGGTGTCTCTAGAATATGGGAAGGATCGGGAACATACTTTTTCAACATCGAGACGTGGAAGACATTATGAATCCGATCTAACTCCTGGGGTAATTCAAGTCTATAAGCCACTGGCCCAATCCTTTCAATGACACGAAAGGGTCCAATATATCTCAAATTAAGCTTTCCCCGCTTCGCAAATCGAATCACACCTTTCATTATCTAATAAATACAACAAATTATCACAATAGTGTAATCTAATAAGATTTAATACTTGAAATTTTCAAATTATTACCTTTATAAGGAGAAACCTTAAGAAAAACTTTATCGTCGACTTCAAACTCCAAATCTTTTCTTCATTTATCAGAATAACTTTTTTGCCTATCTTGAGCTGTCTTTAATCACTCTCGAATAATCTTAACCTTGTCATTTGTCAGATCAATCAATTCCACATTAAACAATTTTCTCTCTCCCACTTCATCCCAATAGAGTGGAGTTCGGCACTTCTTTCCATACAAAGCCTCGTATGGTGCCATCCCAATACTAGACTGAAAACTGTTATTATATGCGAACTCTACCAATGACAAATGTCTGTCCCAACTCCCAATAAAGTCAATGACACAAGCTCGTAGCATATCTTCTAGAGTCTGAATAGTTCTCTCAGATTGACCATTTGTCTGCGGATGAAAGGCAGTACTAAATCTCAATTTAGTTTCGAGAGCTTCTTGAAATTTCGACCAAAATCGAGAAGTACATCGAGGGTCTCGATATGACACAATAGAAACTAGAACTCCGTGTAACCTCACAATCTCATCTATATAAAGTTTCACCAGTTTCTCAATAGAATACGTGCTATGGATAGCCAAGAAATGGGCTAACTTAGTCAATCTATCAACAATCACCCAAATAGAATTTTTCTCACTCTATGTCCGCGGCAAACCCAATACAAAGTCCATAGTCACATGTTCCCACTTCCATTCAGGAATCGGTAAAAGCTGAAGAGTACCTAACAGTTTTTGATGCTTTGCCTTGATCTGTTGGCATGTGAGACATTTTGCTACAAACTCTGCTATGTCGTTTCATACCCGACCACCAATAACTTTCTTTAATAGTTTGATACATCTTGGTGCTTCCGGGATGTAAAGCATAGGCGGAAGAATGAGCTTCCTCCAAAATAACTAGTCTCAACTGATCATCTTTAGGGACACAAATTCGGTCTCTAAGCATCAAAGTATCATCATCACAGAGTCTAAACTCACTAGTTTCTCCGTCTTGCAGCTTTTGAACTTCCTGCTTCAACCAATAATCGAATTTCTGCAATTCTCTAATCTGATTCAATAATGAAGGTCTCACAACGAAACTAGCAAGTAGAGTTCCATCCTCATCATTATTCAACTAGATCCCTAGAGATTTCATGTCACGACCTGAAACTCCCATCGGGCCAGTGACAACCGTTGCGACATCTCGATAGGCATTCATTACCCCGAAAACCGATCGAAATCCCGCAAGGCTTAGCATCAGCTTCCGCATTTCCCCGGTAAGCGACAGTTATTAAATCTTGCATTTCAAAAAAATTATAAGTCGTTTCCAAATCAAAACAATAAAATATTATTTTCTGGCTCACAAGGGCATTTTCATCATTTTTCTTCGATAATACCGAAACTCACCAAAAACATGGTGTAAAAGCTTAATATGTTCATACATATTTTAAATCAGATAACTAAAGTATAAAATTACTTTTACAATGACACGTGGGCCCCCAACTAACCAATAAGATGTGAGTCTGTGAACCTATAATTTTGACAATTCAAGGCTAACTGAAGTCCTTGATGCAATCGGCTATCTACCGACTATCCCGAACTTGAAATGTGGGGAATTGAGGGTGGTGAGATTATAAAATCTCAATGAGTAAACAGACACCATCTAAACTATCTAAAGGCGAGTAAATGGAGACAATTAAAAAATAATTAACTTTAGCAAATTTTTCACATCACGAATATTCATTTCAACCAAATAATCAACATGGCTCGTGAATTACTCAAAACTTGGCTCATGCCAAATCCTGTACTCGGTGACACCTGGACCAGGGGTATCCAACCGAGCCCGCCAAGGCCGTTAAAAATTCATATTTCGCATAAATCATATTTTTATTTTGAAACATAGTCGTTCCTCGGCGTTGGCTGAGTCTCACTCTCACGCGGTGGTCCATGTGAAGTGCACTCAAAAAGCCCACCTCAGGAGATACCCTACACGCCTCTACGATCGATGTGAGAATATAAAGGAGTTGACCGTGCCCCTCTAATAGGCTGGTCCACGGAACCCCTCACCACTGCAGTAGCTAATCTTTTATCTACCACCTGATTTATAAAATCTTTTTCTACATGACATGACAATTTATCGCAACCTAGTCTCTCAAGGCTAAATACACAGTACAAATAATTCTAACACCAAAATCAATTTAGCCATTCATGCTCATTTATTGTCATAAGCCATTCAATTTAAAACCATAAATTTACAACACAAGCAGACAGTCTCCAATTACTCTATTTTCAAAACCAGTATTCGATTTTCCAAAAAATTTATAAAATCATTTTATAAAATCACAATTTCTCTTAAAACATAGCAATTTACCATTTAAACCCATTTTCCATAAAATCACACAATTGTATAAAACTACTCTAGATAATTAAGACGATAATAAGTTTACTCACAGTTTCTAAAAACTAAGTTCGGGTACTCCAACTATTACTCCTCGAGTGCGATTTTTTTGCCCTTGCCAGAGGATTCGCCACCATGACAAATTGTACAATTAAGAGGTTTACTACTTTGGTACTAAACCATAATAAACTAATTTATACTACTAATGCATGATATGAAGTGCAAAATGTCTAAATTTTGCCTAAACGAGATGTTAGCCTATTTCGGTCTTTTACCCGATAAATCAATATACGTGTCCGTTTAAACTCCAAATTAATTTTTTTCAATTTCTATACCTCAATTGCACCCAAATTGACTTAATGTTTCTCAGTGTGGTGCAAATTATCACTCCCGATAGCAAATTACGAAAATAACCTTAGTGGGTAAAAATTCATATTTTTGCTCTGAAAATTCTCATTATTTTTCTAGGCTCATAATTCATCATTATTCATCATAATTCCTCAAATAAACATCAAGATCAGCAGCCAATATTCCCCTAGAAAATTC
>NC_030850.1:14375043-14377442 GCF_000208745.1 Theobroma cacao
ATGAACTATAATAGATCCAATCAATTTTTAAAATCTCACAATCGCTTAATTGAAATCAACACCACTTTTATATGGGCATAACATGCTTAATTAACATAGTGTTCTTATCTTCATGCACATATGTATGAATTTACTCTTACCTCAATGCTTAATTTGTACACTCCACCAAATGAATAAATTATCACGGCCTATTTGTCCAATTCCAAATTTCTCCATCCATAATCGAAGAGATATATCATTTCATTAATCTTTCATTAGGAGCATTCGTTTTGAGATCTCTCCAATACTGGCTCGTGTCACGGGTGGTATCTTAAACCCGAACAACGGCCCTACTTATGACTTTTGCATGACATTAACAATGAAGTGAATTATTGGGAACAGGAGTTCCTATAGCTCCCATAAGATCTATAAGAAAAACCAAAACAAGTCTAAACAACTCCAAATTCTATATGCAGATGCACGTATTCTTTTCTACCTAACTTGACTTAACTTAACTAACTTAACTTAACTTAATTTGGGCCACGCAGTGTCAGTGTGGATTTCTTAAAACAACTTTAAAACCAAAAACTTTAAAATCCAAAGCTTTAAAATCAAAATCTCTTATCTTTAAACCATGCTCTGATACCACTTTAATTGTCACGACCCAGAACTCCCATCGGGCCCGTGACAACTGTCACGACATATCGATAGGCACTCATTACCCCGAATGCCGATCGAAACCCCGCAAGGCTTAACATCAGCTTCTGCATCTCCCCAGTGAGCAACAATTATTAAATCTTACATTTCAAAAAAATTATAAGTAATTTCCAAATCAAAACAATAAAATATTATTTTTTGGCTCACAGAGGCATTTTCGTAATTTTTCTTCGATAATACCGAAACTCGCCAAAAACATGGTGTAAAAGCTTAATATGTTCATACATATTTTAAATCAGATAACTAAAGTATAAAATTGCTTTTACAATGACACGTGGGCCCCCAACTAACTAATAAGATGCGAGTCTGTGAACCTATAATTTTGACAATGTAAGGCTAACTGAAGTCCTTGATACAATCAGTAATCTACCAGCTATCCCGAACCTGAAATGTGGGGAATTGAGGGTGGTGAGATTATAAAATCCCAGTGAGTAAACAGACACCATCTAAACTATCTAAAGGCGAGTAAATGGAGACAATTAAAAAATAATTAACTTTAGCAAATTTTTCACATCACGAATAGTCATTTCAACCAAATAATCAACATGGCTCGTGAATTACTCAAAACTTGGCTCATGCCAAATCCTGTACTTGGTGACACCTAGACCAAGGGTATCCAACCGAGCCCGCCAAGGTCGTTAAAAATTCATATTTCGCATAAATCATATTTTTATTTTGAAACATAGTCGTTCCTTGGCGTTGGCTGAGTCTCACTCTCACGCGGTGGTCCACGTGAAGTGCACTCAAAAAGCCCACCTCAAGAGATACCCTACGCGCCTTTACGACCGAGGTGAGAATATAAAAGAGTTTACCGTGCCCCTCTAATAGGTTGGCCCACGGAACCCCCCACCACTGCAGTAGTTACTCTTTTATCTACCACCTAATTTATAAAATCTTTTTCTGCATGACATGGCAATTTGTCGCAACCTAGCCTCTCAAGGCTAAATACACAGTACAAATAATTCTAACACCAAAATCAGTTTAGCCATTCATGCTCATTTATTGTCATAAGCCATTCAATTTAAAACCATAAATTTACAACACAAGCAAGTAGTCTCCAATTACTCTATTTTCAAAACCAGTATTCGATTTTCTAGAAAATTTATAAAATCATAATTTCTCTTAAAACATAGCAATTTACCATTTAAACTCATTTTCCATAAAATCACACAATTGTATAAAACTACTCTAGATAATTAAGACGATAATTAGTTTACTCACAGTTTCTGAAAACTAAATTCGGGTACTCCAACTATTACTCCTCGAGTGCGATATTTTTGCCCTTGCTAGAGGATTCGCCACCTTGACAAATTGTACAATTAAGAGGTTTACTACTTTGGTACTAAACCAAAATAAACTAATTTATACTACTAATGCATGATATGAAGTGCAAAATGTCTAAATTTTGCCTAAACGAGATGTTAGCTTATTTCGGTCTTTTACCCGATAAATCGATATACGCGTTCGTTTAAACTCCAAATTAATTTTTTTCAATTTCTATACCTCAATTGCACCCAAATTGACTTAATGTTTCTCAATGTGGTGCAAATTATCAGCCCCGATAGCAAATTACGAAAATACCCCTAGTGGGTAAAAATTCATATTTTTGCTCCGAAAATTCCCATTATTTTTCTAGGCTCATAATTCATCATTATTCATCATAATTCCTCAAATAAACATCAAGATCAGCAGCCAATATTCCC
>NC_030850.1:14378041-14384109 GCF_000208745.1 Theobroma cacao
CCCCCGTAAAAGTCAAAAATTACATTTTTGCCCCAAAAATTGAAAAATTGCCCATAGACATATTTTTCATCCCTTATACTCATACCATTCTCCAATTTGTCAAATTTGATCTAAATTCTCTCAAAATCTCAAATTTTATCAGTGGGTGGAAAAATTACGATTTTGCCCTTACACTCCAGAAATTACTGGAATTAAACTTTTTCATTGCCAAACCCTCAAATTATACTCCAATACTCAAATCATACTCCAATAAGTTAAATGGGGCCAAAAAAAATCTTTTCTCAAAATTCACATTTTGTCCTCAAGTGGCAAATGATCATTTTGCCCCTAGATAGTGAAAATTTCGGTTTGACTCCAAATTGATCCTCGAACTCCGAATTACCATTTTGAGTCATCCCTGAACTGTGAAACTCTTAATTTCACCTCAAAATTCTTATTTGAACTAGTTCGAGGCTTAATCGACTTAATGGTACTATTATGGGTAATATCGTCTTTTAATGATTCCTCGAACTTCCTAAGCATGCAAACATTCTATTGAGCATGTAAATGACGTCGTAATTATTTTATAGAACAGAGCTTGACATTTCATCTCAAGTAACATCGAAAAATAAGAACTCTGAAGTACTGCTAATGAAGATGAGGATTTACGACTTAAAGCATTCGCTACAACATTTGCCTTTCCAAGATGATAACCAATTACCAAGTCGTAATCCTTAATCAACTCCAACCATCATCTCTGTCTCAAGTTAAGCTCTTTCTAGATGAGCAAATATTTCAAATTCTTATGATCAGTAAAAATCCGACAACGCTCATCATATAAATAATGTCTCCAAATCTTCAATGCGAAGACTACTGCTGCTAACTCCAAGTCATGAGTAAGGTAATTCATCTCGTGCTTCTTCAACTGCCGAGAAGCATAAACTATTACTTTCTCATCCTGCATCAACACACACCCTAATCTCAACTTAGATGCATCATTGTACACCACAAATTCTTTTCCATTAACAGGAAGTGTTAAAACGGGAGCGGAGGTTAACTGGTTTTTTAGCTCTTGAAATCGATTCTCATAAACATCATCCCACTCAAACTTAACTCTTTTACGAGTCAAACGAGTCAGAGGAGCTGCTATCAAAGAAAATCCCTAAACAAATCACCGATAATAATCGACTAAGTCAAAGAAACTACGAATCTTAATTACCGTTCTTGATTGCTCCCATTGTAAGATGGCCTTAATCTTCTTGGGATCAACATAAATTCCAGCTCCAGACACAACATGTCCCAAGAAAACCACTTCTTTTAACCAAAACTCACATTTAGAGAACTTAGCATATAGTTGTCTCTCGTGCAAAGTTTACAACACAATGCGCAAATGGGCAGCATGTTCATCATCATTCTTCGAATAAACCAGGTTGTCATCTATGAATACTATCACAAACTTATCCAAGTATGGATGGAACACCCTGTTCATAAGATCCATAAAAGCTGCCGGGGCATTAGTCAAACCAAACGGCATCACTAGAAACTCATAATACCCATAACGCGTCCTAAAAGCAGTCTTGCGTACATCCTACTCCTTAATCTTCAACTGATAATACCCAAACCTCAAATCAATCTTAAAGAACACCATAACACCTCGTAATTGATCAAAAAGATCATCAATCCAGGGTAAAGGGTATTTATTCTTGATGGTCACTTGGTTCAACTAACGATAATCGATACACAATCGAAGAGTGCCATCCTTCTTCTTTACAAATAGGACTGATGTTCCCCAAGGAGAACTGCTAGGGTGAATAAAATTCTTATCCACCAAATCTTGCAACTGTACTTTCAGTTCCTTCAACTCTGCTGGAGCCATTCGATACGGAGGGATAGAAATAGGTGCGGTACTCGGAAGTAAATCAATAGGGAACTCAAGCTCTCGATCAGGAGGTAGTTCAAGTAAATCATCAGGAAATACATTAGGAAACTCATTTACTATTGGGACATCCTCTAACATAGGTTCCCCCTTTGAAGTATCGATCACGTGAGCCAAATAAGCTGGATACCCTTTCTGCACTAGTTTCAAAGCTTTGATGGCCGAGATTACACAAAACGGTAATACTCGACGTTCCCCTGCAAATACAATCTCTACTCCCTTCGAATTCTGAAGAATATCTTCTTTCCTAAAACAATCCACATTCACCCGATGTGTAGTTAACCAGTCCATACCCAATATCAAATTGAAATCTTGGATCTCTAGAGGAATCAAGTCTCCCCTAAACTCTTCCTCACCTACCCTTACTCCACAGTCTCTATAACAACTATTTCTAACTAGCTTTTCTCCTAAAGGGGTGTGAACTACAATTTCTTCCTCTAATGGTGATAGGTTTCTATCAGAAATTGATGAAAATGTTGTGCTTATATACGACTTATCTGAGCTAGAATCTATTAAAATATAAGCATCTTTATCAAATAAAGACATAATACCTATCACTACTCCAGGTCAGACCCATGCCTTATCTTTCGTCACAGCAAAACCTCTTGTCGAGGTACGAGTTTGTGGTCTCGAAGGTGGATATGCCGGGGTGTTACTTTCTACACTAGACTGTATAACCACTCCCTGCCTCGGTGGTAACCTAGAAAGATCTCTCCTCTGTATATCCATACGAGCTGGTGGAGATGGAGCAGTTGTAGTAGCCCGTCTCAACTGTGGGCAATCATTCCTAAAGTGACCTGACTGACCATAATGATAACATCGTACTGGTGCCCTACACTGCCCAACATGATTCTTCTCACACCTCCTGCATCTATCAAAACCTCCAGAACTCTTCCCAAAAGTAGTCATCTCAGATCTATTAAATCTTGGAAACCTATGCTGTGTCTGTGAAAATGGAGGTCGAGGAGATGTCACCAAAATAGAGGTAGTACTCGCTGAAGTGGATGAATCTTTGCCTCTTTTTGTTGGCTGACTAGAAGATATACCAGGATTCCTCTTTTTTGCAAACTCGATTCAAATCTTTCTATTCTCAATCGCGAGCTTCTCAACCCGTAAAGCCATTTGTACCACCTCCTTATATGGCTCCTTACCTATCACTGTCATCCATTCTCTAATCTCATTACAAATCCCTTCCTCGAAATAACTGGTCTAATCCTGCTCAGATTTCACTAGATTCGGTACATATAACATCAGCTCATTAAAACGAGTCTTGTACTCCTCTACCATTAGATTTCCTTGTTTCAAGCTCAAAAATTCTCTTTTCTTTTCTTTCTGATGGAAATAAGTGAAATACTGACCGTTGAATTCCTTGAGAAAGTCAGACCATGTCTGAGGAGTAGTGGAATGGGACTTCACCGAATTTCACCAAGTACGAGCCCTCTTCTCTAGCAATCTCGTAGCCACCATTAGCTTCATATCATCATCCAACCTCATGTCAGAGAGTGTCTCTGAAACCTGATTAATCCAATCTTTTGCCACGGTGGCATCCAACTCACCCGTGAAAGAAACACAACCCAATTGTCTAGCCTCCTTCAGCTTCTTGGAAATGGATACATCCTGTACTGATGGAATTGAAAGAGTAGCTGGAGGCACTATAGGTGGAGCCTGACCAGTCTGAGCTTGACCAGCCATTGCGGTAAAGAAAGCTGTTAATGCTTGTGCTACCTCAGTAGGCATGGCGAGAATACCAGTAGGTGGCAGAGGATGTGGAGGATGTGGAGGAGTCTCGACTTGCTCAGCAGCAAGTGCTACCCAAATGGTAAACGCAGTCAATTCTTCCCCTACTGCATCTAGTTGATGACGTTAGGAACAACCTCTTCCCCTCCCAACCTATCTAGTGAGAGGTGGGCATCCGCGTCGAGGAGGCATAATAATCTATAAGAGAAAATGAGCAAGTTTAGGAAACCTTAGGCTCTATATGCATATGCATGCATTCTATTCAACCTAACCTAACTTAATCCGGGGCCACTTTGATACTGTAAATTTTTTTTAAATCACTTTAAAATCAAAAACTCTTATCTTTAAAATGAAAAACTCTGATACCAATAGAATTGTTACGACCCGGTACTCCCCTCGAGCCCGTGACAACCGCTGCAGTATCACAATAGACACTCATTTCTCGAAATGCCAACCGGGACCCCGCTAGGCTTAATATCAGTATCTCATTTCCCCTGTGAGTAACCGTTGCCGAAAATCATGTTCTAGAAGATTTTGAGCTGTTTCCAACTCAAAACAAATAAAATAACAATTTTTGTCTCACAGGGGTATTTTAGTTATTTTTTTCCAAAAATTTCAAAATCAACTAAAATGTAATATACGAGTACAAAACATATAATTCATAATCAAAAGTGAGTTTTAAAGTCTAAAATCTTCATTTAAAACGAAATTTCGATTATTTGGATATAATAAGAAAAAAAAAGAAATGCCAAGTAAAATATTCTATTTTCTTATAAAACAATATTTTTAGAGTTATACGTAAATAATTTTTGTAGCGTAAAAGTTAAATAAATTCATACATACTATAATACAGTAAGCCAAAGTATTTAATTTAATTTACAATAATAAGTGGGCCCCCGAATAAACAAAAGTAAAGAGGACTATAAACCTACAATTTGAAGAATGCAAACCCAACGGTAGTCCTCGATAAGATCAGCTATCTACAGTCTAATCTGAGCTTGAAATGGAGGGAAAGGAGGGTGGTGAGATTATAAAATCCCAATGAGTAAACAAACATCATTCAAAATATCTAAAGTCCGAGTAAAAGGAGACTATTAAAACATTTCATCCAAATAAGTTTTTCATAACATAAGTATTCATTTCATTTAAATAGTCAACTTGGCTTATGAGTTTTTTAAAAAAACTTGGCTCCTGCCAAAATCATTCTCGGGGATACCTTGGTTGAGGTATCTTACCGAGTCTACCAAGGCTGTAAAAATTTCGTATACACGAAAACATATTTTTAGTTTGAAAAACACAACCGTTCCTTGGCGTTAGCGTAGTTCATTGTCACGAGGTGGTTCGGCGTAACGCGGACTCTAACCATACCTCAGGAGATACCCTACGCGCCTCTCCGACCAAGGTACATATTTATATCCGAATTCCGTGCCCCTCTAATAGGCTGGTCCACAGAATTCGCCCACTGCAACAAGCTAAACCCACCATATAATAAAATTTTAACAGCATGACAGGGCTAATATAATACTACCCAGCCTGCAAGGGTAAAATAAAACAATTCATACAATTCATAAAACACAGCCCAACCAATCACGCCAACACAATAACAATATAACATAAGCCATCAATTTCCAATCATAAATTTACAACATACCAGTGGTCTCTAATTACTCTATTTTCAAAATAGTTATTTCGTTTCAAGACAATTTATAAAGTCTTTTCATTTAAACACATTTTGTTTACAAAACATAAAAATTTACCATTTGAACTCATATTCATAAAATTCACTAAAACCAAATAACAACATACTTTAGATAATTAAAATGATGGTAAGGTTACTCACAATGTCTAAAGTGAGGATTTTTGAAATACTCAGACTACTGATCCTCGGGTACAATTCCTTTGCCTTTATCCGAGGACTCACCATCTTGACACAGTACAAAATCGAGAAATTCACCACATTGGTACTAAATTGAAATTAAACTAATTTAGACTACTAATGCATGATATGGAATGCAAAATGTCTGATTAATCGCTTAAATGTAATATTCGACCTAAGTCACACTATACTCGGTCTAATCGGCTAAAATCTCCAATTTAACTCCAAATCAATTCTTTTCACTTTCTACACTCCTATTATACCTAAATTACCTCAGTAACTATGAATGAGATTCAATTTATCAGTCTCGGGTCAATAATCACACATGTTTATATATTGAGCAAAAATTCAGATTTTCACACCAAAATTTCCCATTTAATTTTTAGCCTCACCAAACATCAAATATCACCAAAATATCATGAAATATCATCAATTTCAGCCTCAATATTCTCCCTAGAAAATTCGGCCTCTTATGGGTAATGGGAGAAAATGAATTTTTTTCTTATTGTTTTGTTTCTAAATATGCTGAACTAACTAAAA
>NC_030850.1:14390290-14393620 GCF_000208745.1 Theobroma cacao
GGGTCGTGACAATTCTATTGGTATCAGAGCTTTTGGTTTTAAAGATCAAAGTTTTTAGTTTTAAAGTTGTTTTAAAAATTTACAATATCAGTGTGGCCCCGGATTAAGTTAAGTTAGGTTAGGTTGAATAGAATGCATGCATCTGCATATAGAGCCTAAGGTTACCTAAACTTGCTCATATTTTTTTATAGATTGCAATGCCTCCTCGACGCGGACGCCCACCTCTCACTAGATCGGTTAGGAGGGGAAGAGGTCGTTCCCAACGTCATCAGCCAGATACAATAGAGGAGGGATCAACTGCATCTACCATTTGGGCAGCACCTGTTGCTGAGCAGGCCGATAGTCCTCCACATCCTCCACCTCCTCCGCCACCTACTGGTATTCCCGTCATGCCTACTGAGGCAGCACAGGCATTGGCAGCTTTCTTTACCGCAATGGCTGGTGGAGCTCAGACTAGTCAAGTTCCACCTATAGTACCACCAGCTACTCCTTTAGTTCCACCACTAGTACAGGATGTATCCATTTCCAAAAAGCTGAAGGAGGCTAGGCAATTGGGTTGTGTATCTTTCACGGGTGAGTTGGATGCCACTGTGGCAAAGGACTGGATTAATCAAGTTTCAGAGACTCTCTCTGATATGGGATTAGACGACGGCATGAAGCTGATGGTGGCTACAAGATTATTAGAGAAGAGGGCTCGTACTTGGTGAAATTCGATGAAGTCTCATTCCGCTACTCCTCAGACATGGTCCGATTTTCTCAAGGAATTCGATGGTCAGTATTTCACTTATTTCCATCAGAAAGAAAAAAAGAGAGAATTTCTGAGTTTGAAACAGGGAAATCTAACTGTAGAGGAGTACGAGACTTGCTTTAACGAGTTGATGTTATATGTGCCGGGTCTGGTGAAATCTGAGCAGGATCAGGCCAGCTATTTCGAGGAAGGGCTCTGTAATGAGATTAAAGAGCGAATGACAGTGACTGGTAGGGAGCCACATAAGGAGGTGGTATAAATGGCTTTACGGGCTGAGAAGCTCGCGACTGAGAATAGGAGGATTCGGACTGAGTTTGCAAAAAGGAGGAATCCTGGTATGTCTTCTAGTCAGCCAGTAAAAAGAGGTAAGGACTCAGCGACTTCAGGGAGCATTACTTCTGTTTCCGTGACATCTCCTCGACCTCCATTTCCACCATCACAGCAGAGACCTTTGAGGTTTAGCAGATCTGCTATGACTGATTCTGGGAAGAGTTTTGGAGGTTCTGATCGATGCAAAAATTATGGGAATTATCATAGTGGGCTATGTAGAGGGCCAACAAGATGTTTCCAATGTGGATAGACAGGTCATATTAGGAGTAATTGCCCACGGTTAGGACGAGCCACGGTAGTTGCATCATCTTCACCAACTCACACTGATATGCAGAGGAGAGATTCTTCTGAGTTGCCACCTAGACAAGGAGTGGCCATTCGGTCCGGTGTGGAGAGTAATACCCCGGCACATCCACCTTCGAGACCACAAACTCGTACCTCGACAAGAGTTTTCGCTATGACGAAAGATGAGGCACGGGTCCGACTTGGAGCAATGACAGGTACTATGTCTTTATTTGATAAAGATGCTTATGTTTTGATAGATTCTGACTCAGATAAGTCTTATGTGAGCACCACATTTGCATCAATTGCTGATAGAAACCTGTCACCATTAGAGGAAGAAATTGTAATTCACACCCCTTTAGGAGAAAAGCTAGTTAGAAACAGTTGTTATAGAGACTGTGGGGTAAGGGTAGGTGAGGAAGAATTTAGGGGTGACTTAATTCCTCTAAAGATCTTGGATTTTGATCTAATATTGGGTATCGACTGGTTAACTGCACATCGGGCGAACGTGGATTGTTTTCGAAAGGAAGTTGTTCTTCGAAATTCAGAGGGAGCAGAAATTATGTTTGTAGGGGAACGTCGAGTATTACCATCCTGTGTAATCTCGACCATCAAAGCTTCAAAATTAGTGCAAAAAGGGTATTCGGCTTATTTGGCATACGTGATTGATACTTCAAATGGGGAACCTAAGTTAGAGGATGTCCCAATAGTAAATGAGTCTCCTGATGATTTATCGGGACTGCCTCCTGATCGAGAGCTTGAGTTCCCTATTGATTTACTTTCGGGTATCGCACCTATTTCTATCCCTCCATATAGAATGGCTCCGACAGAGTTAAAGGAGTTGAAAGTACAATTGCAAGAGTTGGTGGACAATGGTTTTATACGCCCTAGTATATCTCCGTGGGGAGCACCGATTTTATTTGTGAAAAAGAAAGACGGTACACTTCGATTATATATCGATTACCGACAGCTTAACAGAATGACCATTAAGAACAAGTATCCGTTACCGAGGATTGATGATCTTTTCGATCAATTACAAGGAGCTACAGTGTTTTCCAAGGTTGATCTAAGGTTTGGATATCATCAGTTGAGGATTAAAGAACAAGATGTACTCAAGACAGCGTTCAGGACTCGGTACGGTCATTATGAGTTCTTAGTCATGCCTTTCGGGTTAACTAACGCACCGGCAACTTTTATGGATCTCATGAACAGGGTGTTCCACCCTTACTTGGACAAGTTTGTTATTGTGTTCATTGATGACATACTGATTTACTCGAGAGATAATGATGAGCACGCTGCCCACTTGCGTATAGTATTACAAACTTTACAGGAAAGACAGTTGTATGCAAAGTTTTCGAAGTGTGAGTTTTGGTTACAGGAAGTGGTATTTTTGGGACACGTAGTATCGAGAATTGGAATATATGTTGATCCTAAGAAAGTAGAGGCAATTTTACAATGGGAGCAACCTAAGACAGTGACGGAGATTCGTAGTTTCCTCGGATTAGCCGGTTATTATCGGAGGTTTGTTCAGGGGTTTTCCTTAATAGCAGCTCTTTTGACCCGTCTAACTCGTAAGGGAGTTAAGTTTGAGTGGGATGATGTTTGTGAGAATCGATTTCAGGAGCTAAAGAACCGGTTAACCTCCGCTCCCGTTTTAACACTTCCTGTTAATGGTAAGGGATTTGTAGTATATAGTGATGCCTCAAAGTTGGGGTTGGGGTGCGTATTGATGCAGGATGAAAAAGTTGTGGCTTATGCTTCTAGACAGCTAAAGAGGCATGAAGCAAATTACCCTACCCATGATTTAGAGTTAGCAGCAGTGGTGTTTGCTTTAAAAATCTGGAGGCATTACTTGTATGGTGAGCATTGTCGGATATTTACGGATCACAAGAGTTTAAAATATTTGCTCACCCAAAAGGAGCTTAATTTGAGGCAAAGGCGATGGTTGGAGTTGATAAAAGATTATGACT
>NC_030850.1:14397307-14401196 GCF_000208745.1 Theobroma cacao
GTAGGTTCACAGTCCTCTTTACTTTTGTTTATTCGGGGGCCCTCTTGTTATTGTAAATTAAATTAAATATTTTGGCTTACTGTATTTCAGTATGTATAAATTTATTTAGCTTTTACGCTATAAAAATTATTCACGTATAACTCTATAAATATTGTTTTATAAGAAAATAGAATATTTTCCTTAATATTTTTTTTATTTTCTTATTATATTCAAATAACCGTAATTTTGTTTTAAATGAAGATTTTAGACTTTTAAACTCATTTTGAATATGAATTATGTGTTTTGTACTTGTATATTACGTTTTAGCCAGTTTCAAAATTTTTGAGAAAAAATGACCAAAATACCCCTGTGTGGCGAAAATTTTATTTTGATTGTTTTTGATCTAAAATAGTATATATTCTCTAAAAACCCGATATTTAACAGTGATTGCTCACAGGAAAGGAAAGAAACTGATATGTAAGTCTTGCGGGGTTCCGGTTGGCATTTCGGATAATGAGTGTCAATTGGGACGTCGCGGTAATTGTCATGGGCCTGAGGGAGGTTCCGGGTCGTGACAAGGGTATTATACTAAAGTCCTCAAATCAGGTTTGTATTGGCCTACATTATTTAAAGATGCTCACAATTTTGTTTTGCATTGTAACAGGTGCCAGAAAGTGGGTAATATCTTAAGGCGACATGAGATGCCTCTCAACAACATCATGGAGATAGAAATTTTTGATGTGTGGGGTATTGACTTCATGGGTTTATTTATATCTTCATACTACAATAAATATATCTTGTTTGTGGTAGATTATGTTTCCAAGTGGGCTAAAAAGGCAACTTTTCCTCATAATGATTCCAAGGTGATGATGAATTTCATCAAAAACAACATTTTCACTCTATTTGATATTCTAAAGGAAATTATTAGTGAAGAGGGGAGTCACTTTTGCAACAAATATTTTGATGCACTTCTTGCAAAATATGGAGTTAAACACAAGGTTGCAACTGTGTACCATCCTCAAATTAGTGGCCAAACGAAAGTGTCTTATAGAGAAATCAAACAGATATTGGTGAAAACAGTATGTCCCATAAGAAAATATTGTGCGAGAAGATTGGAAGATGCATTGTGGGCATATCAGACTACTTATAAGACCCCAGTTGGTTTGTCTCTATACAAGTCAGTTTTTGGCAAAGCTTGTCACCTACCAGTGGAACTTGAGCACAATGCTTATTAGGCTGTGAAGAAATTAAATTTTGATCAATAAGCAACGGGTGAGCAAAAGTTGTTGCAATTAAATGAACTTGATGAATTTCGCTTATAAGCTTACAAGAATGCCAAACTCTATAAAGAGAAAACAAAGCAATGGCATGTAAGAAGATAGTGGAACGAAGCTTTGTGCAAGGTCAATTGGTGTTGCTTTATAATTCTCGCTTAAAATTATTTTTGAGAAAATTTAAATCAAGGTGGTCTGGTCCTTTGATTGTCAATAAAGTATTTCCACATGGAGTAATCAAAGTTAAGGGAATGGATGGTCGAAAATTCAAAGTCAATGGACAAAGATTGAAGCATTATTGGAGAGGCAAAATTGATTCCAAAAGTCCTCCCTATACTTGCTTGACACAACCTAAAGACCAAATCAGTCGAGTCAAAGACTATAAATGAAATGCTTCTTGGGAGGCAACACAAGTTTCTAAACTTCAGTTAATTTATTATTCATCTTCTTTAATTTTATGTACAACTTATTTCTTTTGATTTTTTTATTCTAATTAATTTAAGTTTCATTTTGCAAGTTTCTAGATTAACATAAAAAATTAAAAAATTAAAAACAAAAAAACTGAATGAAAAAAAATTGAAAAAAAAAGAGAAAAAAAATCATAGTCAAGGTCGCGGCCTTGAAAGGAGGCAAATTACAGGTTCAACACAAAATGTTTGAATGTGAGGGCCACGGCTCTAGAAGAAAGCAAAAAAGAAGGGGGAAATAAAATGTGTGAGTGTTGCGGTGTTGAAACTCAAAGCGCACTACTCAGATGCCAAATAGGTGAAAGTCAAGGCCCTAGTTTTGAGGGCCATGGAGTTAGAATGGGCCTAGCTTGATTTTTTTTACTTAAAACCCTCTTTTTCTCCCTTTTTTTCCACATTTTTTTGCCTTTCCTTCCCTCTGTATTCCTCCTTCAAACTTTTCTACCTCTCTCCATTCTCAACCTTTTCTTTTGAGTCTTAGAAGGTTTGTATGTTTTTACAACTCCACCCACCATCTTTTTCCCATAATCTCTCTAGAATGGCACCAAAACAATCCAAACCAAGTTCCAGTGGTGCTTTTGATCGATCCAAGTTCGTCTCAACTGATGCCTCTGTAAGATATCATACTTCCTTGATCAACAAAGTGCCTATTTCTAAACGAGGACTTTGTTGTTCAATTTTCTACTCACACAAGTGTACATATCACAAAGATAATATAGAGATGAGTAGAGTGTTGATCCCACAGAGAATTGAATTAATCTTTATTGTTAACTACTAAAATTAACACACCTTAATTTTATCTAAACAATTAAAATTAAAAAGGAAAATTTAAATTAATAAACTAAAAACTAAAATTAATATATCAGTAAATTTAACTTTTAGTGATTAACAGGCTTAAGATTATGATATCCCTTAATACTTCATCTGAATATTGTCTTTCTCTTTTAACTTAGTTTAATGGATTAAGTTGCTAACCTAGAGTCTTAAATTATTTACGAGTCTCTATCTAGTTTCTCATAAAAATACCTTTCCCAATTAATTTACTATATGTCTATGCAAATTATATTGAAGAAAGATTCATTAAGTTTGTGCTTTAATTTTGGCTATGTATGGCTTATAAGTGTATGTCTACCTTATATGCAAATCAAATCACCTAATCAACTAAGTATATTTGATCATACACTATTTTATTTAAGGTTTACCTAAATCTCCTTCGTCAAGGTTTAACCTAGATTTTCAATTCAATCTAATTGGTGATTAGGCAATTAGAAACAGTAAAAACAGAATAAAATAAATAACTTAAATCTATTAAGCATAAGTAAAAAAAAAGATAAATAATTTAGACTACATAATGAGTTCAATTATAATCTTAAATTAAAAATTTAGTTCCCCATCAAGTCACACATTATCATCGAATAAAATCTAAACATCAAAAACAAAACCAAGAAAATAAGAGAATAAAAGAAAATATAGAATAACTCAAGAATTGTATTCTTGATCTTCAAATCTCCTTGACTTTTGTAAATTCTTCTTAGCTTCAATGACTCTACGGCTTGACTCTCCGATGTCAAGCCCTCCGAAAGGTTGTTTTTATAGGCTTTGAAGTTAGATCAAGTTGGGTGAAGAAAGAAGTCAATTTCAGCTTTGGAAAAAATCAGCAATGAAATGAAAGGCTTGAGAACTCAAGTAGGATGGGTTAAATTTAATGTTGATGCAGCTTTAGTAGGTCTTCCGAGTAAGGCAAGAATTGGAGGAATTTTACAGGATGTCCAAGGTAAAGTTATTATGAAATTTTCAAAGCAAATTGGTGTTTATGATGCCAACCATGCTGAGGTTTTAGCCATTCGTGAGATCTTCATATTATTATTCAAGCACTTAAAAAATTCTTAACTTAAATTGTGGATTGAAAGCGATTCCTATAATGCAGTGACATGGATTTGTAATGTTACGAAAGCACCATGGATTTATAGGCAGTATATGCTACGAATTGAGTGGCTGAAAAAGTATATTATCTCTTAGAAGGTTAAGCACACATTAAAGGAGTTCAATCATGAGGACGATGAATTGGCCAAACAAGGAGTTATAAGAGAGAGTGATCTTGTAGAGTTCTATGAAATTTAGAAGTGGGATCCAGCTGGAAACTTTTTATGAGATAGAGTCCGAATAAAG
>NC_030850.1:14401296-14409948 GCF_000208745.1 Theobroma cacao
TATGGATGATAATGCTCTTAATTTTCTCAAAAGTCTATTGTTTTCAAAATTATATGTACTAGCCCAAGGATGAAGTTTTCAGAAGAAATGACTTGATTCTTGAATGAAAAGGAAGCAAAAGATATTTTTTATATTCCAAGAAGAATCAATTCTAGAGAAAAAGAAGTCAGTTCTCAAGCAAAGATTAATAGTGAAAAATCGATTCTAAGATAAGGAAAAGTTGGTTCTTGGAAGACAAAAGCTACAAACCTTATGAAGAAGATACCTAAGAGACAAAGAATCGATTCTGGAGAAAAAAAAAGGCAAAAAGAGAAAAGCAAAGAAGAAAGAAAATCAATTCTACAAGAAGAAATAATTGATTCTACAAGAAGAATTGATTCTACAAGAAGAAGAAGTCAGTTCTTGAAACACCACAAGTACAACTCAAGAACTTGGTAACCTAGAAAGGCATGACACAACTAGACAAAAGTGAAGCAGTAAAATTCAAGCTTGAATTCAAATTTTGGCACCAGTCCACAATAAAGAGCCAACACCTTGAGGTAAAAGAATTGATTATCCAAGATTGCAAAGATGTCACCTTTACAGCCAATGTAGAAGAATCGACTCTTCAATGACAGAAAGCTACAAACTTTATGAAGAATCGAAAATTCAACTACAAAGAATTGATTCTACAAAAGTGACAAAATTGTACAAATTGGCTTAAACGTACAAGAAATGATTCAAAACTCACTCCAACAGGCAAAAAATCTCAAAGGCTATAAATATACATCTTGGAGACGTTAAAGAAGAAAAGAAGAGGATTTTAAAATATTTTGAATCATCCTTGAAGAGGAAAAGAGAAAAAAAATAGGAGCAACAGCTTTGAGCAAAAAAGTTTTTACCTTTGAGCAAACAAAAAGCCTAAAGTTCATATCTTTACCCTTCAATTGACCCCATTTTAGCTTAACCTTCCTTAATCATTCTTATTTCTGTGAAAGCTCCTTACTTTTTGAACCTAAACTTCATTATCTACCTTTATAGAGGTTTTTAGTTTGTGGTTCGCTTGAATCCACTACTGTGTTAGTTATACCTCCAAGCAAAAGGTAAAGGAATTTTGCCTGATCCTTTAGAAGGCTTGTTCTTATGTAAAAATTGTGTTTTAACCTAAAAAGATAGTGTCTTGGTAGAGGTTATGCCTAATCTTGCAAAAGGCAAGTTGTAGAGGTTTCTCTTTATCCTAAAAGGGCATGTTGTAAAAGTTATGCCTAACTTTGTTGAAAAGGCAAGTTGATAATGGATTCCAACTCCCTGTGCTATCAAAGGAGATGATGTAGGCATTGGAAGGTTGAACTTCTATAAAAATCCTGCTAAGTCCTTTCTGACTTCGCTGCTCTTTACTTATTCAGTTTATGCTCTATTTTATTATTTTAATCTTTCAAAGTTAAACTGATTTTTTGAAAAAAGGGGAATGTTTACTAAACAACCAATATACTCCCCTTTTGGTAGTTTTACTTTAAGCTTATCTTTTCTAACACATACATACATAAATTGATAAGAAGGGACTAAATTATTGTACATAATTAATATATATATATATATATACATATATATGTATCAATAAAATATTTTTCTTTTATGAAAATATACAAATATATATAGTTTTCTTGTATGAAAGTTTTTCTTATATATAATAATAATATATATTATTATTTTATATATATGGTTTATAAATTATCATTTTAAATTGGGATATAGTATTAATTTTATCCATAAACTCATATATATATATATATATATATCAATTTAAATTAATTGTATTGAAATTATCATGATTAAGTGAGTTTATCTATAATCGATAAACTATGCTATTCAATATTATTAATTTATAGTACACACACACACACACACACATATGATTTATTAATTTATAATATATCATAACGATAATTTTGAAGTTATAAGTAACAAATAATCTTTGTAAATGGAAAATTTAACTAAATGTCAATAAATAAATATAAATATTTAATATTTATAATTTATTAACATTTAATTTATTTCTAAATGAAATTTACTATGGATGAATCATTATTAATAAATATATAAAAAATTTATATATGTATGCATACATGTTGTAGTGTCGTCGAAGATTAATATATATATATATATATATAATCATAATTAATAAGGACAAAGAAAAATAAAAATAAAAAATAAATTTATTAATATATTTCCAATAAAAAAGTAAAAATATATAAAAAAAACAATACTGACAGAATATTCTTGCGAAAAATTCCATAGGTAAACTTCCTTTGGCAATACTATTTTCCAATAGAAAATTACGCTAGAAAATTTGATGGGATTAAATGCTTTTAGTGCCTAAAATATTTCTAATGGATTTCCGACGAAACTCATTCTATAAAAAATCTATCAAAAACTGTGAAAAATTTAGCAGTTATCATTTTTTTTTACACCAAAAATTTTGCTGACGGATTTCTAACGAAATTTTTTCGTTGGAAATATTCCATTAGAAATATGTTGAAAAATGTCAAATTTAATTCCATCAATAATCCATTGGAAATCCATTCGAATTTTCTAATGGAGTTATTTCTGTTTGAATAAGTAGTAATTTTTGTAATGACTTAAGTCACATGATACTCTTTCATCTCATAAATCTTATCTTCTATATTTCAAGATTCGATTGTGACTTCCAAGATAAAATTTTAAATTTAAATTTATGGAATATCTTTTGAACACGGTACAATACATTGATAAGTACCGTCAACTCTGTTGATTATTTAAGATAAACTTTTAATTAATATTTTTTTTTCTAAATACTTCTATGAGTAAGTAGTAATTGAGCTTTGAATCAATATAAGGTAGGGTTTGGTATGAGGCAAGTGGGAGCACATTCCCTGCAATGTTTCCAATTAAATTACATTGCAATGTTTGTTTTGCAACAGACTACTGCAATGTAAGATTGTAATGCAATCACATTACAGCCAAAGTATGTAATGTGATTGTAGTCCAAAACCAATGCAATCACTTTACATTGCACTCTGTAATGTTATTAAAAACATTTTTACCCTTTAAGTTTATTACTTTATTAAAAACATTTTGCAATGTTTAATTAAAATTAAAATAATTAAAATAAAATATATAATATAAGAAATTATATTAAAATTAAAATTAAACATAAGAAATTAAAATTTATTTAATATAGGTAAAAGAAATTAAAATAAATATATAATATAAAAATTATATTTAAGAAATGAAAATAAAAAATATATAATATTATAATAAAAATAAAAATAAAATATATGACATTAAAAATATATTTAAGAGATGATATTATAAAAAATTTAACAATAAAAAATACAAGTATATTAAACTTGTATCTTAATAAATATGGATAATTTTGAAAATTAACATTACATTTCCAGCAAAGTACGTATAAACCAAGCGCTGCAATGTTATCTTTTCTACATTTTAATAATTATTTTATTTGTATACCAAACACTGTAATATTTTTTTTTCTACAATCACATTGCTTGCAGTTATATTACCTGTAATCATATTGCATTGTAAAGTAGCAAACGCCACCTAAATTCTTTTTTTTTTAAGGTAAGTAAGCCCTTTTTTAATTTTGACAAACTGTCTTAGCTCTTAGTGTGCCTATTAGTAATTGGTATTTTAATATTATTGTTCTAACATGTCACGACCCGGAACCTCCCTCAGGCCCATGACAATCGCCGCGACGTCCCGATTGACACTCAATATCCGAAATGCCAACCGAAACCCCGCAAGGCTTACATATCAGTTTCTTTCCTTTCCTGTGAGCAATCAATGTTAAATATCGAGTTTTTAGAGAATATATACTATTTTAGATCAAAAACAATCAAAATAAAATTTTCGCCACACAGGGGTATTTTGGTCATTTTTTTCTCAAAAATTTCGAAACTGGCTAAAACGTAATATACAAGTACAAAACACATAATTCATATTCAAAATGAGTTTAAAAGTCTAAAATCTTCATTTAAAACGAAATTACGGTTATTTGAATATAATAAGAAAATAAAAGAAATATTAAGGAAAATATTCTATTTTCTTATAAAACAATATTTATAGAGTTATACGTGAATAATTTTTATAGCGTAAAAGCTAAATAAATTTATACATACTGAAATACAGTAAGCCAAAATATTTAATTTAATTTACAATAACAAGAGGGCCCCCGAATAAACAAAAGTAAAGAGGACTGTGAACCTACGGTTTGGAAAATGCAGATCCAATGGTAGTCCTCGATGAGATCAGCTATCTACAGTCTATACTGAACCTGAAATGGGTGGAAAGGAGTTGGGTGAGATTTTGCAATCCCAATGAGTAAACAGACATTATCATAAATATCTAAAGGCGAGTAAAATGGAGGCAAGTTTAAACAACAAATTTCAACCCATTTCATAATGTTTTCAATTTATTTCTTAAACCATAAAATATTTGTAATTTACCAAAACAGTTGTTAAGGCTTATGTCTTTTATTAAAACAAGGCTCAAGCCAAAACTAATCCTCGGGGATACCTTGGCCGAGGCATCTAACCGAGTCCGCCAAGGGTGTTAAAATATTCACACGTGAAACACATTTTTATTTTTAAAACCAGCCGTTCCTTGGCGTTGGCCGAGTTACACATTCACGTGGGGGTTCGACGTGAAGTGAGCTCTAATACTACCCCGGGAGTTACCCTCCTCGCCTCTACAACCGGAGTAACTATATAACTGGGTTTACCGTGCCCCTCTAATAGGCAGTCCACGGAAACCCGTCACTGCAGTGACTAACCCACCAATTTTAATAAAATTTCGACAGTATAACGTGGCTTTTATTTATTTATCCAGCCTGCATAGTAAAACAACTTACATAAATTTCCCAATGCATTCACAAAATATAGCCACATATACTCATTTCTCATAAGCCATTCCTAGGAAAATATATATTTTTCAAGTCAATTTGTAGCCTCCAATTACTCAATTTCATAATCAATACAATATATTTTTATTTGTCACATTTATTCCTAAAACATCAAAAATCCCGTTTTAATCTCGTTCTCATTTCATAAAATACATAAAGGGCATTTAAAATAAACTCTAGATAATTTACAATAATAATAAGTTTACTCACCGTTTGTACAAACTAAAAGCTTTCTAAGCGCCCCGATCACTACTCGTCGGGTACGACTTCTTTGCCTTTTCCGGAAGGCTCTCCTCCTAGACACATTACAAAAATTTACACAATTCATCACATTGATGCTAAATCACTATATAATTAACTTAAATCCTATACTAATGCATGGTATGAAATGCAATAGCCTAAAACGGCTTAAACGCGGTATTAACCTATTTTTGGCACTTTGCCCGATAAATTGCTAACGCGCTCCATTTTAGCTCTAAATCATCCCATTCTCTCTCCAACATTTCTAACCATTAAATATCAGCCAATAACCTTCTAAAAACAACAAAATCAGCTCACTCCCTTCCTTGGAAAATTCGGCCAAAAATGGGACATTAACTCGGTTAATTTTCTACTTTGTTTTTCTATCACGTTTAATCGTTTTTCATCATTTTCTCTTCATTTCCCTTAGAATAAAATCAATTCATCATCATTGTACAGCATTGAGCATCCAGCCAAGAGTGGGTATTGTGAAAATTTAATGATTTCTTGCCCAATTTAATTTCTAAACACATTTAACTAACTAAAACTATCAATTTAACTAAAAATCAAAACCTAAAAATTTCAATTTCTCTCCCCTAGAATTTCGTCCAGCCCTTGATATCACTTTTTGATCTCTCTCCTCAAGCATGCTAAATGGAAATAAAGGCATAGGAAAGGTAGAAATCAAGCTAAAATCGAAAAATCTTACCGTTAGACGCGTAAACGGTCGAAAACCGCGAATTTCCCTTTGAATTTTCTTGTTTCTCTTTGGTTTTTCTTTTTTTCTTCCTTTCCTCTCTATTTCCTCTCTTGTTCTTCCTTATGGCCGGCCAGCACTTAAAATTTGGGTTTAAATGGGCTGACTTTTCATTAAAATAATATTATATCATTAAAAAATGCCACATGTCACTTTCCCATTGGCCCATTTTTAAAATTTCATCCATTTGTTTCCAAATTTTCACCATACACTTGTCTCATATATTCATAGCTTAGATAAAATTCTCAGACTCATCCAAAGTCTCGGTGGAGTAATTTTTGAAATTTACACTTTTGCCCCCGTAAAAGTCAAAAATTACATTTTTGCCCCAAAAATTGAAAAATTGCCCATAGACATATTTTTCATCCCTTATACTCATACCATTCTCCAATTTATCAAATTTGATCTAAATTCTCTCAAAATCTCAAATTTTGTTTGTGGGTGGTAAAATTACGATTTTGCCCTTACACTCCAAAAATCACCAGAATTAAACTTTTTCACTTCCTATCATTAAATTATACTCCAAATAGTTAATCTTGGTCAAAACTTTCACTCCATGATCAAATTATTATCTTAGGTGGCAAAATGACGATTTTGCCCTTGAATATCAAAATTTTCAATTTTACCCCAAATGAACTCTCGAACTCTGAACAATCATTTTTAGTCATTCCTGGACTATAAAATATTAAATTTCATCTTACAATTCCTATTTGAACTAGTTCGAGGTTAAATCAACTCAAGTGTACCGTTAGGTACGATATCGGGTTTCGTCTTTTCTTAGGTGCTTTCCTAGCATAATAACATGCTACTCAGTGCATGTATGTCATGACATGTATTTATAAGGATGGGTTTTACATAACATGTTCAGTTAATTACTTAAATTTTATTTGCATTGAAAATATTAATTACATCTTCTAAAATTTGTTTAAAAAATCAAATAAAGGTATTTTTTAAGATGAAAACTGAAAAAAAAAATTGGATCGATGGCCTTCCTCTTTTATTGAATAAAACAGACTAATAATTTCGTTTATAGAATCTAAGTGGGCACTACACTAGCAGCACAAACAAACCAACTTATAAAGGCCTCAAGCATTTTTTTTTATCTTTCATTTATATATATAAAATAGACTAATATATATTATTGTATAATTAAAATATATTTCTTTAATTTTTTTATCAAATAGGGTTTAGGGTTTAAAGTTTAATATTGTTGATTAAACCTAGATTTTCTTTTCATATAGCACGTCAATGAATTTATATATATATATAATGGCTATACTTTTCACCTTCCTAAACCTAACTAAGTTTGTGTTGTTTTGTTTTTCGATCTTTCTTGTAAAAGTTGAAGCATTAGGTTAAAAAAATGGGCCAAGTAAAAGTGTTCTCCTTCCTCTTCCTTGCTGCCCTCACCCTATTCATTGGTATGTCACACCCTCTATTCAAAACATGTTACAAGTTTGTTTTGTTTTATACTTTGTATCTCATTTTGTGGGCAAACCAATTTGAGTTTAAATCATTTTTGCAATAGTTTATGTATCTATAATTAATTACAGTTAAATATGAAGATTGACTGTAAACTAGTTGGATTGTTGCACCCGAGTATTTGGGTCATTCGTTGGTACATAATCTCCCTGCCTAAACAATAATGTTTGAATCCCCCCTCCCTCAATTATAAGAAAAAACTAGTTAGATTGTTGTTTTTATAGATTTTGGGCAAGTACAAGTAGTGGTTGCTCAAGCAAGATGTTACAACAATCATCCTGAACTTGGGAGATGTTGACCTGGGCAGTGTAAAGATTTGGAAGTGTTAAGTTTCATTGATGGCCAAGAGTATTTATATATACAACGATATAAAACTAATTGATAAATCTAAGTACCTAGATAAAGCTAAGATGATAGGAATAGAAATTAGATTACAATAATAGATAAGGTCTAATATTATCCTTAACAGGCAGGATGATGATCCTCAAAAGGGTGGCACTTGCTAGAATTATTGTATATCAGGTTGTCAAAAAGGAGGTTTTTGCAAGAGAATGAAGGATGGTCATCACGAATGTCATTGTTCTTGTTAATTTTATTGTCTAGTACCCAAAAAAATAATGCTTTGTCGCTTTTAAATTAAGTAATTAATATGCTATTCTCAACATTTTTGTTTTCCTCTATTTTATTTTTAATAATATATAATAAGTGGTAAGATGCTCACTCACTTTGGGCATCATTCTTATTATCCTGAAATCGTTAAATATTGGACATTGCATTTTCAGTCGTGAAAATAGGAAGCTTCTAAGGTAGAAAAAAGCAAAAAGAAAAAAAAATATATGGTTCTCATGCGTGTCATTTCCATTAGGAATAAACTAATTTTTTATTACTTTCTAGTAGATTATTTATCAATTATTATTATTTACATATATAGAACTTATTCATATAAATTATGAAAGACATATATATGAATATTAATTGTAAACATAATAAAATGTGTTATGAAATAAATCTTAAAAGAACAAATAAAGATAACTTGAAAGAATAATTAAAGAGAAGAAAGAAAGTGTTTAGGGGAGAAAAGAGATCTTATTGAAGTGTATATTTACAAATGAAGTGAACGGGTCTATTTATAGGCTAACAACCATTGAATCATAGTCCTAATCTAATTCTATCTAAGAGTTCAAATCATATTACATTTCTTGTATCCTGTCTTTTAGGTTTGTTTGACTTGGTT
>NC_030850.1:14411231-14414459 GCF_000208745.1 Theobroma cacao
TTTTATAAAATACATGGGCATATAGGATTATTATTATTATAGCCTTCTTTCAACAAATTTGCACTAAAGGGATTATACCACATGTGTCTGGATTGCTTTAATCCATATAAAGATTTATTTAATTTAATTGAATAAATTTCTCGAGAATTCAAATTTTGTGCTTCAAGCAACTTAAAGCCTTCAAGGATTTTCACATAGATATCGATATCAAATGAGCCATATGAATAGGCTATAGCTACACTCATTAGACGCATTTTCATTTTCTCATTTATTACCAGACTAGTTAATATAGAATTGTAATTGTGTCCACCATAAAGAATATCTCTTTTCATATTTAATACCAGATCTTTGGGTAAAACATTATGCAATAAGCCATGCTTTATATCTCATAATCTCATTTTTCTTATTTCGTATTCGCACAAATACCCATTTATATCTCATTAGTTTTACATCATTTGATGTATGGACTACAAGTCCAAAAACTTCATGTTTTGCAATTGAATTCAATTCCACTTTGATTACGTCTTTCCACATTGGCCAATCATTTATATAAGTTCAAGATCCTTGTTTTTCTTTCATAATAGTGAGCTCTATATTATATACAAAATATCATCAACGTTTATTTACCGATTCCATCTTTTTCCATCATGACATAATTGATTGATATCTCTTCATTTTCAATGATTTCAGGTACCTAAATTTCTTCTGGGATTTTTCTTAATTATGTCAGGGGTCTCTTCTAGAGTTTCTACTTCTTTTTTCTGACTATCTTAAATATTTGTTCCTTTTCTTTTTCAAAAATTTTATCTTTGGAACCGATTGGTTTCCACGCTTCTGGCATGCCTTGTCCTACAGGGACACTAATGCTAATAAGAGCATTTGCAGCTGGTATATAAGATTTAATTATTCCCTTTAGGTCAGTAAATACATCTGGTAACTGATTTACTATATTTTACAAAATAATTATCTTTTGAACCTCAAGTTCATATTACTTTGTGCGATGATCAAAACTAGATAGTGATAATTTACTTTAAGAAATTTCCTTTTTCAGCTGCTTATTGTCTCCCCCTAATGTTGGAAAAATTGTTTCATCAAAATAACAATTGACAAACTTTGTCATGAATAAATCTCCTATCGATAATTCTAAATATTTAATTACAAATGGAGATTTGTATCCAACATATATTCCTAACCTCCTTTGAGGACCCATCTTTGTGCGTTGTGGTGGAGCAATTGAAACATATACCTCACATCCGAAAAATTCTTAGATGGGAAATATTTGGTTCTTGACCATAAACCAATTGTATAGGGAGAATTTATAATAACTCATTTAGCCTGATGCATACAAATGCTGCTATATCCAAAATGGCATGCCCCCAAGTCAACATTGGAAGTTTGAATTTCATAAGCTTGCAATCAGTTGAAAGTTTTTAAATAATTCTACTAAACCATTTGTGTATAAACATAAGCAACAGGTTGTTCAATAGTTATTCCAACTAATATGCAATATTAAAGGCTTGAGATGTATATCCACCAACATTATCAAGACAAATAATCTTAATTACATAACCAGGAAAATGTGCTTGCAAATGAATGGTTGCAAATGGCAAATTGCAAGCTATAATAAGCACACAAGTGACCATTTAGTTGATGCATCGATTAAAACCATAAAATATCTAAATGGTTCACAAGATGGATAAATGAATCCACATATAACCTTGAATATTATTTAAAAATATGGGGAATTCAGTCCCAACTTTAGTTGGTGGTAACCTTATAATTTATTTGCCTTCAAAGCAAGCAGCATATAAAATTCATTAGATTGAAAAATCTTCTGGTTTTTCAATGAATGATCATATAAATTTTCAATCATTTTTGCATCATTGTTGATCCGGGATGGTCCAACCGGTCATGCCAAACATTAAAATCATTAGTAAACTTCTGGTTTACTATGAGTTTCAATTATTCTAATATTTGTATAGTTTAATTCTAAGAGCAAAACGAGTAATTTTTTTTCAACATAAATTTTCTACTTGAGATAATTGCAATATAGAGGTATTAAGTGTTTCTTTCATTCGTTGTCTCAATATGATATATATTCAGACGAATATCTTTAAAACTTAATAAACGTCTTTAACACTTAATAGAAAATAATATGTTACGACCCAGAACTCCCATTGAGCCCGTGACAACTGCCGCGACGTCCCGATAGACATTCATTACCCGAAATGTCAATCGAAACCTCGCAAGGCTAAACATCAGTTTTTCTCACTTTCCCCATGAGTATTAGTTACTAAAATCATGTTTTGAGAGACTATAAACTATTTCCAATACAAAACAATAGAAAAATAAATTTTTCCTCACAAGGGGCATTTTGATCATTTTTTTTTCAAAAATCTTGAAATTCGTTAAAAATGTAGTAAGCGAGTACAAAACATATAATTCATAATCAAAAATGAGTTTTAAAGTCTAAAATCTTCATTTAAAATGAAATTACGATTATTTGGATATAATAAGAAAATAAAAAAATATTAAGTAAAATATTCTATTTTCTTATAAAACAATATTTATAGAGTTATACATAAATAATTTTTGTAGTGTAAAAGCTAAATAAATTCATACATACTGTAATACAGTAAGTCATAGCATTTAATTTAATTTACAATAACAAGTGAACCCCTCGAATAAACAAAAGTAAAGAGGACTGTGAACCTACAGTTTGGAAAATGCAATTCCAACGGTAGTCCTCGATGAGATCCGCTATCTACAGCCTATTTTAAACCTGAAATGGGTGGAAAGGAGAGTGGTGAGATTTTATAATCCCAGTGAGTAAACAAACATCATTCAAAAGATCTAAAGTCGAGTAAAAGGAGACTATTAAAACATTTCATCTAAATATGTTTTTCATAACATAAATACTCATGTCATTTAAATAATCAACATGGCTTATGAGTATTTTAAAAGCTCGGCTCCTGCCAAAATCATTCTTGGGGATACCTTGGTCGAGGTATCTAACCGAGTCAGCCAAGGTTGTTAAAAATTTTATATACACGTAAATAAATTATTACTTTGAAAAACACAACCGTTCCTTGACGTTAGCGGAGTTCATCATCACGAGGTGGTTCGGCGTGACGTGAACTCTTACCATACCTCAGGAGATACCCTACGCGCCTCTCCGACCGAGGTACATATATATATATATATATATATATATATATATATATATAT
>NC_030850.1:14415576-14471656 GCF_000208745.1 Theobroma cacao
GTAAAATTTCTTGATTTTGACTTGTGATCTACCTTTCCCATGCATTTCTCCTTATTTTTCATGATTAAATTTCATGTTTTCATGGTGAATTCATGGCTGACCAAATGGGTATGGAGAGAGACTGAAGTTGGATTGATTTGATTCTAAGTTATGTTAGTGTTTTTAGTTAGTTTAGCATATTTAGAAACAAAACAACAAGAAAAAAAATCATTTTCTCCCATTACCCATTAGAGGCTGAATTTTCTAGGGAGAATATTGAGGTTGAAATTGATGATATTTCATGATATTTTGGTGATATTTGATGTTTGGTGAGGCTAGAAATTAAATGGGAAACTTTGGTGTGACAATTTGAATTTTTGCTCAATGTATAGACATGTGTGATTATTGACCCGAGACTGATAAATTGAATCTCATTCACAGTCACTGAGGTAATTTAGGTATAATTTGAGCGTAGAAAGTGAAAAGAATTGATTTGGAGTTAAATTGGAGATTTTAGCCGATTAGATCGAGTATAGTATGACTTAGGTCGAATATTACATTTAAGCGATTAATAAGACATTTTGCATTCCATATCATGCATTAGTAGTCTAAATTAGTTTAATTTCAATTTAGTACCAATGTGATGAATTTCTCGATTTTGTACTATGTCAAGGTGGTAAGTCCTCCGATAAAGGCAAGGGAATTATACCCGAGGACCAGTAGTCTGAGTATTTCGAAAATCCCTACTCTAGACATTGTGAGTAACCTTACCATCATTTTAATTATCTAAAGTATATTTTTATTCAGTTTTGGTGAATTTTATGAAAATGAGTTCAAATGGTAAATTTTTATGTTTTGTAAACAAAATGTGTTTAAATGAAAAGACTTTATAAATTGTCTTGAAACGAAATAACGATTTTAAAAATAGAGTAATTAGAGACCACTGGTATGTTGTAAATTTATGATTGGAAATTGATGGCTTATGTTATATTGTTATTGTGTTGGCATGACTGGTTGGGCTATGTTTTATGAATTGTATGAATTGTTTTATTTTACCTTTGCAGGTTGGGTAGTATTATATTAGCCCTGTCACGCTGTTAAAATTTTATTATATAGTAGGTTTAGCTTGCTGTAGTAGGCGGATTCTGTGGACTAGCCTATTAGAGAGGCACGGAATCCAAATATAAATATGTACCTTGGTCGAAGAGGCTCGTAAGGTATCCCAAAGGTATGGTTAGAGTCCACGTCATGCTGAACCACCTCGTGACGATGAACTCCGCTAACGCTAAGGAACGACTGTGTTTTTCAAACTAAAAATATGTTTTCGTGTATACGAAATTTTTATAGCCTTGGCGGACTCGGTAAGATGCCTCAGCCAAGGTATCCCCGAGAATGATTTTGGCAGGAGCCAAGTTTTTTTTAAAATACTCATAAGCCATGTTGATTATTTAAATGAAATGAATACTTATGTTATGAAAAACTTATTTAGATGAAATGTTTTAATAGTCTCATTTTACTCGGACTTTAGATCTTTTGAATGATGTTTGTTTACCCACTGTGATTGTATAATCTCAGTACCCTCCTTTCCCTCCATTTTAGGCTTAGATTAAACAGTATATAGCTGATCTCATCGAGGATTACCGTTAGGTTTGCATTATTCAAATTGTAGGTTTATAGTCCTCTTTACTTTTGTTTATTCGGGGGCTCACTTATTATTGTAAATTAAATTAAATATTTTGGCTTACTGTATTACAGTATGTATGAATTTATTTAACTTTTACGCTACAAAAATTATTTACGTATAACTCTAAAAATATTATTTTATAAGAAAATAGAATATTTTACTTAACATTTCTTTTATTTTCTTATTATATCCAAATAATCGAAATTTCATTTTAAATGAAGATTTTAGACTTTAAAACTCACTTTTGATTATGAATTATATGTTTTGTACTCGTATATTACATTTTAGAAGGTTTCGAAATTTTTGGAGAAAAATGACTAAAATACCCCTATGAGATGAAAATTATTATTTTATTTGTTTTGAGTTGGAAACAGCTTAAAATCTTTTAGAACATGATTTTCGACAACGATTACTCATGAGGGAAATGAGATACTGATATTAAGCCTTGCGGGGTCCTGGTTGGCATTCCGGAAAATGAGTGTCTATCGGGATACCGCGATGGTTGTCACGGGCTCGAGGGGAGTACCGGGTCATGACAATTCAATTGGTATTAGAGCTTTTGGTTTTAAAGATAAGAGTTTTTGGTTTTAAAGTGGTTTTAAAAAAAAATTACAATATCAAAGTGGTCCCAGATTAAGTTAGGTTAAGTTGAAGAATGCATGCATCTGCATATAGAGCCTAAGGTTCCCTAAACTTGCTCGTTTTCTCTTATAGATTATTATACCTCCTCGACACGGACGCCCACCTCTCACTATATCGATTGGGAGGGGAAGAGGTCATTCCCAACATCGTCAACTAGATGCAGTAGGGGAAAAATTGACTGCGTCTACCATTCGAGTAGCACCTGCTACTGAGCAGGCCGAGACTCCTCCACATCCTCCAAATCCTCCACCACCTACTGGTATTCTCGCCAAGCCTACTGAGGCAACACAAGCATTGGCAGCTTTCTTTACCGCAATGGCTAGTCAAGCTCAAACTGGTCAAGCTCCACCTATAGTGCCTACAGCTACTCTTTTAGTTCTGCCAGTACAGGATGTATCCATTTCCAAGAAGCTGAAGGAGGCTAGACAATTGGGTTGTGTTTCTTTCACGGGTGAGTTGGATGCCACTGTGGCAAAAGACTGGATTAATCAAGTTTCAGAGACACTCTCTACTATGAGGTTGGATGATGATATGAAGCTAATGGTGGCTACGAGATTGCTAGAGAAGAAGGCTCGTACTTGGTGGAATTCGGTGAAGTCTCGTTCCACTACTTCTTAGACATGGTCTAACTTTCTCAAAGAATTTGATGATCAGTATTTCACTTATTTCCATCAGAAAGAAAAAAGAGAGAATTTTTGAGCTTAAAATAAGGAAATCTAATGGTAGAGGAGTACGAGACTCATTTTAACGAGCTGATATTATATGTGCCAGATCTGGTGAAATTTGAGCAAGATCAGGTCAGTTATTTCGAGGAAGGGCTCCGTAATGAGATTATAGAGCGAATGACGGTGACAAGTAGGGAGCCACATAAGGAGGTGGTACAGATGGATTTACGAGCTGAGAAGCTCGCTATTGAGAATAGGAGGATTCGGATCGAGTTTGCAAAAAAGATGAATCCTAGTATATCTTCTAGTCAGCTAGTAAAAAAGACAAAGACTCATCTGCTTCAGGGAGTACTACCTCTGTTTTGGTGACATCTCCTCGACCTCGATTTTCATAGACACAGCATAGGCCTCCAAGATTTAATAGATTTAAGATGACTACTTCTGGGAAGAGTTTTGGAGGTTTTGATAGATGCAAGAGGTGTGGGAAGAATCATGTTAGGCAGTGTAGGGCACTAGTATGATGTTATCATTGTGGTCAGTCAGGTCACTTTAAGAGTGATTGCCCACAGTTGAGACGGGCTACTGCAACTGCTCCATTTCCACCAGCTCGTATGGATATACAGAGGAGAGATCTTTCTAGGCTACCACCGAGGCAGGGAGTGGCTATATAGTTTGGTGTAGAAAGTAACACCCCGACATATCCACCTTTGAGACCATAGACTCGTACCTCGACAAGAGTTTTCGCTGTGACGAAAAAATAGGCACGGGTCTGACCTGAAGCAGTGACAGGTGCTATGTCTTTATTTGATAAAAATGCTTATGTTTTAATAGATTCTGGCTTAGATAAGTCGTATGTGAGTACGGCATTTGCATCAATTTATGAAAAAAACCTATCACCATTAGAGAAAGAAATTGTAGTTCACACCCCTTTAAGAGAAAAGCTAGTTAGAAACAGTTGTTATAAAGACTGTGGTGTAAGGGTAGGTGAGGAATAATTTAGAGGAGACTTGATTCCTCTAGAGATCCAAGATTTCATTTGATATTGGGTATGGACTGGTTAACTGCACATCGGGCGAATGTGGACTGTTTTAGGAAAGAAGTTGTTCTTCAAAATTCAGAGGGAGCAAAAATTGTATTTGCAGGGGAACGTCGAGTATTACCGTCTTGTGTAATCTCGGCCATCAAAGCTTTGAAACTAGTGCAGAAAGGGTATCCAACTTATTTGGCTCACGTGATCGATATTTCAAATGGGGAACCTAAGTTAGAGGATGTCCCAATAGTAAGTGAGTTTCCTGATGTATTTTCTGATGATTTACCTGGACTACCTCCTGATCGAGAGCTTGAGTTCCCTATTGATTTACTTTCGGGTGCCGCACCTATTTCTATCCCTCCATATCGAATGGCTCCGACAGAGTTGAAGGAACTAAAAGTCTAATTGCAAGATTTGGTGGATAAGAATTTTATTCACCCTAGCACTTCTCGTTAGGGAGCACCAATCCTATTTATAAAGAAGAAGGATGGCATTCTTCGATTGTGTATCGATTACAGTCAGCTGAATCGAGTGACCATCAAGAATAAATACCCTTTACCCTGGATTGATGATCTTTTTGATCAATTACGAGGTGCTATGGTGTTCTCTAAGATTGATTTGAGGTCTGGGTATTATCAGTTGAAGATTAAGGAGCATGATGTACCCAAGACTGCTTTTAGGACGCGTTATGGGCATTATGAGTTTCTAGTGATGTCGTTTGGTTTGACTAATGCCCCGGCAGCTTTTATGGATCTTATGAATAGGGTGTTCCATCCATACTTGGATAAGTTTGTGATAGTATTCATAGATGACATCCTGGTTTATTCAAAGAATGATGATGAACATGCTGCCTATTTGCGCATTGTGTTGCAAACTTTGCGCGAGAGACAACTCTATGCTAAGTTCTCTAAATGTGAGTTCTAGTTAAAGAAAGTGGTTTTCTTGGGACATGTTGTGTCTGAAGCTGGAATTTATGTTGATCCCAAGAAGATTGAGGCCATTTTACAATGGGAGCAACCGATAACGGTAACTAAGATTCGTAGTTTCCTTGGCTTAGCCGGTTATTATCGGAGATTTGTTTAGGGATTTTCTTTGATAGCAGCTCCTCTGACTCGTTTGACTTGTAAAGGAGCTAAGTTTAAGTGGGATGATATTTGTGAGAATCGATTTCAGGAGCTAAAGAACCGGTTAACCTCCACTCCCGTTTTAACACTTCCTGTTAATGGAAAAGAATTTGTGGTGTACAGTGATGCATCTAAGTTGGGATTAGGGTGTGTGTTGATGCAGGATGAGAAAGTAATAGCTTATGCTTCCCAGTAGTTGAAGAAGCACGAGACGAATTACCCTACTCATGACTTGGAGTTAGCAGCAGTAGTCTTCGCATTGAAGATTTGGAGACATTATTTATATGGTGAGCGTTGTCGGATTTTTACTGATCATAAGAGTTTAAAATATTTGCTCACCCAGAAAGAGCTTAACTTGAGACAAAGACAATGGTTGGAGTTGATTAAGGATTATGACTTGGTAATTGATTATCATCCTGGAAAGGCAAATGTTGTAGCGGATGCTTTAAGTCGTAAATCCTCATCTTCATTAGCAGTACTTCAGAGTTTTTATTTTTCGATGTTACTTGAGATGAAATCTCTAGGGATCCAATTGAATAATGGTGAGGATGGAACCCTACTTGCTAGTTTTGTTGTGAGACCTTCATTGTTGAATCAGATCAGAGAATTGCAGAAATCCGATGATTGGTTGAAGTAGGAAGTTCAAAAGCTGCAAGATGGAGAAACTAGTGAGTTTAGACTCAATGATTACGGTACTTTGATGCTTAGATACCGAATTTGTGTCCCTAAGGATGATTAGTTGAGAGGAGCTATTGTGGAGGAAGCTCATTCTTCCGCCTATGCTTTACATCCCGAAAGCACCAAGATGTATCGGACTATTAACGGAAGTTATTGGTGGTCAGGTATGAAATGAGACATAGCAGAGTTTGTAGTGAAATGTCTCACATGCCAACAGATCAAGGCGGAGCATCAAAAACTGTCAGGTACTCTTCAGCCTTTACCGATTCCTGAATGGAAATGGGAACACGTGACTATGGACTTTGTATTGGGTTTGTCGCGGACGCAGAGTCGAAAAGATGCTACTTGGGTGATTGTTGATAGATTGACTAAGTCCGCCCATTTCTTGGCTATCCATAGCACGTATTCTATTGAGAAACTGGTGAAACTTTATATAGATGAAATTGTGAGATTACACGGAGTTCCAGTTTCTATTGTGTCAGATCGAGACCCTCGATTTACTTCTTGATTTTGGCCGAAATTTCAGGAAACTCTCGAAACTAAATTGAGATTTAGTACTGCCTTTTATCCGCAGACAAATGGTCAATCTAAGAAAACTATTCAGACTCTAGAAGATATGCTACGAGCTTGTGTCATTGACTTTATTGGGAGTTGGGACAGACATTTGTCATTGGTGGAGTTCGCGTATAATAACAGTTTTTAGTCTAGTATTGGGATGGCACCATACGAGGCTTTATATGGAAGGAAGTGTCGAACTCCACTCTGTTGGGATGAAGTGGGAGAGAGGAAATTATTTAATGTGGAATTGATTGATCTGACAAATGACAAAGTCAAGATTATTCGAGAGCGATTAAAGACAGCTCAAGATAGGCAAAAGAGTTATTCTGATAAACGAAGGAAAGATTTGGAGTTTGAAGTCAACGATAAAGTTTTTCTTAAGGTTTCTCCTTGAAAAGGTAATAATTTGAAAATTTCAAGTATTAAATCTTATTATATTACACTATTGTGATAATTTGTGGTATTTATTGGATAATGAAAGGTGTGATTTGATTCGCGAAGTGGGGAAAGCTTAATCCGAGATATATTGGACCTTTCCGTATCATTGAAAGAATTGGGCCATTGGTTTACAAACTTGAATTACCTCCGGAGTTAGATCGGATTCATAATGTCCTCCACGTCTCGATGTTGAAAAATTATGTTCCCGATCTTTCCCATATTTTAGAGACACCTCCAATTGAGTTGCATGAAGATTTGAAGTTTGAGGTGCAGCCGGAACGTATTCTAGATCGAAAGGATCGAGTGTTGAGGAGCAAGAGCATTCCAATGGTGAAAGTATTGTGGAAGAATACTCGAATGAAGGAGATGACATGGGATGTCGAGCACCAGATGGGAAGCCAATACCCACATCTTTTCGTCGAGTCCGGTAAGTGAAATTTTGAAGTCAAAATTTTATTTTAAGGGGGGTAGTGCTATAAAGCCTGACCTCATAAATACTTGTCATGACATGCATGTGATGGATAGCATGTTTGTATGCTAGGAAAGCCCCGAAAATCGTTAAAAGCCGGTAGTGTACTTAATAGTATAACTAAGTTGAACTAAGCTTCGAACTAGATCAAATAGAGAATTTAAGGTGAAATTGAGAATTTTAAAGTCCCATAATGACTAAAAATGGTGATTCAGAGTTCGAAGATCGAATTGGAGTCAAATTGGAAAATTTGCTATTTAGGCGTAAAATGGTAATTTTGCCACTCGAGGACAAAATGAAAATTTTTTTGAAAGATTTTGATCATATTTGACTTATTGGAATATAATTTGAAGTTGAGAAGTGAAAAATTGTAATCCCGATATTTTTTAGAGCATAGGGGTAAAATGGTAATTTTATCACCCCATGGACAAAATCGTAATTTTCCACCATCAGGACACTTGTCCAGCACATGGTCTTCCCTTATCCTCATTTTGACCTTTGACTAATCATGTGGTGGAGAATGGAAGCATAATTATTAAAGTATAAAAAAAATGGACTAATAAGCATGTGACATGTGTCAAGTAAGGATATTTTATTATTTTCCATAAAAATCAGCCCATATTTATCCCATTTTCTCTTCATGTGGCCGGCCATAGTAAGAACAAAGAGAGGAAAGGAAAAACACAAAACCTAGGTGGGAAAATTGAAGAAAAAGTGTGGGATTTCAAGGAATCAAGCAATCAAAGGTAAAATTTCTTGATTTTGACTTGTGATCTACCTTTCCCATGCATTTCTCCTTATTTTTCATGATTAAATTTCATGTTTTCATGGTGAATTCATGGCTGACCAAATGGGTATGGATAGAGAATGAAGTTGGATTGATTTGATTCTAAGTTATGTTAGTGTTTTTAGTTAGTTTAGCATATTTAGAAACAAAACAACAAGAAAAAAAATTCATTTTCTCCCATTACCCATAAGAGGCCGAATTTTCTAGGGAGAATATTGAGGCTGAAATTGATGATATTTCATGATATTTTGGTGATATTTGATGTTTGGTGAGGCTAGAAATTAAATGGGAAATTTTGGTGTGAAAATCTGAATTTTTGCTCAATGTATAGACATGTGTGATTATTGACCCGAGACTGATAAATTGAATCTCATTCACAGTCACTGAGGTAATTTAGGTATAATTTGAGCGTAGAAAGTGAAAAGAATTGATTTGGAGTTAAATTGGAGATTTTAGCCGATTAGATCGAGTATAGTATGACTTAGGTCGAATATTACATTTAAGCGATTAATAAGACATTTTGCATTCCATATCATGCATTAGTAGTCTAAATTAGTTTAATTTCAATTTAGTACCAATGTGATGAATTTCTCGATTTTGTACTATGTCAAGGTGGTAAGTCCTCCGATAAAGGCAAGGGAATTATACCCGAGGACCAGTAGTCTGAGTATTTCGAAAATCCCTACTCTAGACATTGTGAGTAACCTTACCATCATTTTAATTATCTAAAGTATATTTTTATTCAGTTTTGGTGAATTTTATGAAAATGAGTTCAAATGGTAAATTTTTATGTTTTGTAAACAAAATGTGTTTAAATGAAAAGACTTTATAAATTGTCTTGAAACGAAATAACGATTTTAAAAATAGAGTAATTAGAGACCACTGGTATGTTGTAAATTTATGATTGGAAATTGATGGCTTATGTTATATTGTTATTGTGTTGGCATGACTGGTTGGGCTGTGTTTTATGAATTGTATGAATTGTTTTATTTTACCCTTGCAAGCTGGGTAGTATTATATTAACCTTGTCATGCTATTAAAATTTTATTATATGGTGGGTTTAGCTTACTGCAGTGGGCGGATTTTGTGGACCAGCCTATTAGAGGAACACAAAATCCAAATATAAATATGTACATCGGTCAGAGATGAGCATAGGGTATCTCTTTAGGTATGGTTAGAGTCCACGTCACGTCGAACCACCTCGTGACGATGAACTCCGCTAACGCCAAGGAACGGCTATGTTTTTCAAACTAAAAATATGTTTTTGTGTATATGAAATTTTTACAGCCTTGGCAGACTAGTTAAGATGCCTCGGCCAAGGTATCCCCGAGAATGATTTTGGCAGGAGCCAAGTTTTTTTTAAAATACTCATAAGCCATGTTGACTATTTAAATGAAATGAATACTTATGTTATGAAAAACTTATTTGGATGAAATGTTTGAATAGTCTCCTTTTACTCGGACATTAAATCTTTTGAATTATGTTTGTTTACTCACTGGGATTTTATAATCTCACCACCCTCCTTTCCCTCCATTTCAGGCTTAGATTAGACTGTAGATAGCTGATCTCATCAAGGACTACCGTTGGGTTTGCATTCTTCAAACTGTAGGTTTATAGTCCTTTTTATTTTTGTTTATTCGATAGTCCACTTATTATTGTAAATTAAATTAAATTCTTTGGCTTACTGTATTACAATATGTATGAATTTATTTAACTTTTATGCTACAAAAATTATTTACGTATAACTCTAAAAATATTGTTTTATAGGAAAATAGAATATTTTACTTAACATTTCTTTTATTTTCTTATTATATCCAAATAATCGAAATTTCATTTTAAATGAAGATTTTAGACTTTAAAACTCACTTTTGATTATGAATTATATGTTTTGTACTTGTATATTACATTTTAGCCGATTTCAAAATTTTTAAAGAAAAATGACTAAAATACCCCTATGAGACGAAAATTATTATTTTATTTATTTTGAGTTGGAAACAGCTTAAAATCTTCTAGAACATGATTTTCGGTAACGGTTACACACGGGGGAAATGAGATACTAATATTAAGTCTTGCGGGGTCCCGATTGGCATTTCGAAAAATGAGTGTCTATCGGGGTACCGCGGCGGTTGTCACGGGCTCGAGGGGAGTATCGGGTCGTGACAAATTCCCTTGCCTTTATCGGAGGACTCACCACCTTAACATAGTACAAAATCGAGAAACTTACTTCATTGGTACTAAATTGAATTTAAACTAATTTAGACTACCAATGCATGATATGGAATGCAAAATGCACTAGTAACCATCTAATCCTCAGTATTGGCCTAATTCGACTTATCACCCGATTAATTAGCCAACGCGTCCAATTTAGCTCCAAATTGCTCCATTTTTTTTGTAAAATCTTAATTCACCAAACTCAAGTCAAATAACCTAAAATTTGGCAAAACTATCTTCACTTTTCTTCTTAGAATTTTCAGTCAATAATGGTGCATTAACACCGTGATTTTTCCTACTACTTTTTCACACCATAATTCATCATTTTCTAACCAATTCTCTTAAAATAAAAATCAAATTCATCCTCACTCAATACAAGGTAGGTTCGGCCATTGATGGGTGGTGGGGAAAATAAATTTTTTTCTTATTGTTTTGTTTCTAGACATGGTAAACTAACTAAAAACACTAACATAACTTAGAATCAAACCGATCCAACATCATTCTCTCTCTATACCCATTCCTACCAGCCATGAATTCATCATGAAAATATGTAATTTAACTATGAAAAATAAGGAGAAATGCATGGGAAAGGTAGATCACAAGTCAAAATCAAGAAATTTTACCTTTTGTCACTTGTTTCCTTGAATTTCCCACACTTTTCTCTTGAAATTCTTCACCTAGGGTTTGTTTTTTCTTTTCTCCCTTTGTTCTTCTTGTTCTTGGTTTGGCCGGCCATATGAAGGAAAATAGGCTGATTTTATGCTTATTTTAAAGCTAAATAAATAATAGATATAAACTTGACACATGTCACCACATTATTGGTCTATTTGTAATTTCTTAACTATTAAGCTTTCTCTCTCCACCACTTAAATTCCTTCAATTATCTATGGTAATATTGGATAAAATCCATGTGCTGGACAAGTGTTGGGTCTGTAAAATTATAATTTTGCCCCTAAGGTGGCAAAATTACCATTTTACCCCTATGCTCCAAAAAATATCGGGATTACAATTTTTCACTTCTCAATCTCAAATCATACTCCAACAAGTCAAATATGATCAAAATATTTTAAAAAAATTTCCATTTTGTCCTCAAGTGGCAAAATTACCATTTTGCCCCTAGATAGTGAAATTTTCTATTTGACTCAAAATTGATCCTCGAACTCCAAATCACCATTTTAAATCATTCCTGGACTATAAAATTTTTAATTTCACCCTAAAATCTCTATTTGATCTAGTTCGAGGCTTAAATCAACTTTGTTGTATCTCTAGGTACAGTACCCACTTTTGTAAATTTTTTGAGACTCTCCTAGCATGCAATCATGCTATCATCACATGTATATCATGACAAGTATTTTATAAGATCAGGCTTTACATAATACATCCTTAAGGTAGTAAAAAATTAGCTTTTTTGGAGCCTTCAATTAATCTTATACTACCAGATATTGAATTGACATTGGCTTTTTTTTCGTTGTCAAGTAAGAAAAATATTTCTTGTCTTTCAATATAGTGTGTGTTATAGCAATGTCTACTAGACATATATTTACATCATAGATCTTCAATCCAACAATATGAATATTCATATTTTCTTTTCAATAAAATAAAATATATGCAATAAGAAATTTACAAGTTAAAATGAAAAAACATTAAATATGTAATTAAAACACATAATAAGAACGTATCCTTTAAATATAATAAGAACATATTAGAGCATCTTCATAACATAGTTATATTAAAACATACCAATTACTATTAAGTTCATTCTCGGATATTTCCATTATTAATTAAATGATCAATTCCTTCTACAGGACAAGAAAATCAACAATGAATATTTCTATTACCAATCATATAATCAAGTCCTCTTTCAGGATGGATAGATATCTTGATGTGCTATATCAACTTGGCCATGATTGAATCATCACAAGATGTTATAGTTTTCGGTGATGCTTGATTCAATTCAAGATGTACAATAGGTACGTAACCAATGGTCTTTCATGTCACATTAATGACAATATGGTTTCTATATTCCTCCTTTTTTTTTCTATTTTTGTCTTTCCATTTTTGTCTTTTCATTATTCATCCACTTCTGGTGGGTTAAAAGTATTCATCTACTTTTTTTGATGAGTTATTCACTTCTTGTGAGTCAGTGGGTTACAGCATTCATCCACTTCTTGTGGTAACATTATCCATCCACTTCTGGTGGCAAACTTATTCTTAGATTCTTATGTTAAAATTATCCATCCACTTCTGGTGGTAAAATTATTTTAGAATTAAAATAGTGATAGTGTAAATTATTATAACGACCTTTTTCCATATCCATGATCATAATTATTAAATGATGTGGCATTCACTTCAGGGAATAGATAGATTCATGAAGATAGATTCATGACCATGACCATAATTATTAAATGATGTCGCATTCACTTTAGGGAATGGACAAATTTATAATTTTTTTTATTAGTAGCTCATTTGTTACATTCACTTCAGGGAAGAGATATTATGATTTTTCATTAATAGCTATATAATAGCAAATTCACTTTCCAATTAAGGGACAGAATATAATATATACTATATGATAGTAAAATTCATATTCAGGTTGATTTTAAGAGAATAGAAATACTAAAGAGATATCAAGTCATTTACCTGATTTTGTTACAACTAAAAATTAAAGACCAACCATTGAAATTGTCACGACCCGATACTCCCCTCGAACCCGTGACAACTGTCGCGGTGTCTCAGTAGACACTCATTACCCGGAATGTTAACCCGAAACCCCGCAACGCTTTAATATCAGTTTCTCATTTCCCTTGTGAGCAACCATTGTCAAATATCGTGTTCTAAAAGATTTTAAGCTGTTTCCAACTTAAAATAAATAAAATATTAATTTTCGTCTCACAGGGGTATTTTGGTCATTTTTTCAAAAATTTCGAAACCAGCCAATAATTTAGTATATAAGTGCAGAACACATATTTCAAAATCAAAAATAAATTTAGATGTCTAAAACGTTCGTTTAAAACGAAATTATGATTATTTGGATATAATAAGAAAATAAAATAAATATTAAGTAAAATATTCTATTTTCTTATTAAACAATATTTTCAGAGTTATACGTAGATAATTTTTGTAGCGTAAAAGCAAAGTAAATTCATACATACTGTAATACAGTAAAGCAGAGTATTTAATTTAATTTACAATGACCAGTGGGCCCTCGAATAACCAAAATGAAAGAGGACTATGAACCTACAGTTTGAAAGAATGCAAATCCAAGGGTAGTTCTCGATGAACTCAACTATCCATAGCTTAATCTGAGCCTGAAATAGGTGGAAATGAGAGTGGTGAGATTTTATAATCCCAGTGAGTAAACAAACATCATCTGAAATATCTAAAGTCGAGTAAAAGGAGACAATTAATATATTTCATCTCAATATGTATTTCATAACATAAATATTCATTTCATTTAAATATTCAACATGGCTTATGAGTATCTTAAAAGCTTGGCTCCTGTCAAAATCATTCTCGGGGATACCTTGGTCGAGGCATCTAATCGAGTCCGCCAAGGCTGTTAAAAAGTTCGTATACACGTAAACATATTTTTAGTTTGAAAAACACAGTCATTCCTTGGCGTTAGCGGAGTTCATCATCACGAGGTGGTTCGGCGTGACGTGAACTCTGTCCATACCTCAAGAGATACCCTACGCGCCTCTCCGACCGAGGTATATATATATATATCCGGATTTCGTGCCCCTCTAATAGGCCGATCCACAGAATTCGCCTACTACAGCAAGCTAAACCCACCATACAATAAAATTTTGACAGTATGACAGGGCTAATATTTTACTACCCAGCCTACAAGGGTAAAACAAAACAATTCATACAATTCATAAAACACAGCCCAGCCAGTCATGCCAACACAATAACAATATAACATAAGCCATCAATTTCCAATCATAAATTTACAACATACCGGTGGTCTCCAATTACTCTATTTTCAAAAGCATTATTTCATTTCAAGACAATTTATAAAATCTTTTCATTTAAACACATTTTGTTTACAAAACATAAAAATTTACCATTTGAACTCATTTTCATAAAATTCACCAAAACCTTATAAAAACATACTTTAGATAATTAAAATGATGGTAAGGTTACTCACTATTTCGGGAGTCGAATTTCTAGAGTACTCTGATTACCGATCCTCGGGTATAATTTCCTTGCCATTATCGAAGGATTCACCACCTAGACATAGCACAAAATCGAGAAACTTACTACATTGGTACTAAATCGAAATTAAACTAATTTGGACTACTAATGCATGATATAGAATGCAAAAATGTCTGAATAGCCGTTTAAATACGGTATTCGACCTAATTCGCACTTTTTCGGTGTAATTGGCTAAAACTTCCAATTTAACTCCAAATCGATTTCTTTCACTTTCTACACTCTAATTATACTTAAAATACCTCAATGACTGTGAATATGATTCAATTTATCAGCCCGAATCATAAATCGCACATGTCTATACATTAGGTAAAAATTTAGATTTTCATGCCAAAATTTCCCATTAAATTTTTAGCCTCACCAATCATTAAATACCACCAAAATATCATGAAATATCATCAATTTCAGCCTCAATATCCTCCCTAGAAAATTCGGCCTCTTATGGGTAATGGGAGAAAATGAATTTTTTTTCTTGTTGTTTTGTTTCTAAATATGCTAAACTAACTAAAAACACTAACATAACTTAGAATCAAATCAATCCAACTTCATTCTCTCTCCATACCCATTTGGTCAGCCATGAATTCACCATGAAAACTTGAGTTCTAAGCATGAAAAATGAAAAAGAAAGCATGGGTAGTGTAAATCACAAAATAAAATCACAAAATTTTACCTTTATTAGCTTAATCCCTTGAAATCCCACACTTTTTCTTCAATTTTCCCACCTAGGTTTTGTTCTTTCTTTGTTCTTCTTCACTTCATGCTTTGGCCAGCCATAATGAAGAAAATAGGCCAATTTTTTTTTATTTTAAAGCTAAAAAAAATAAATGGATATTAACATGTCATGTGTCACCATTTCATTGGTCCATTTTTATTTCTTAACTATTAAGCTTTCTCTCTCCACCATATAAATCTCTTCAATTATCCATGATAAAATTAGGTAAAATCCATGTGCTAGACAAGTGTCGGGTGTGTAAAATTACAATTTTGCCCCTAGAATGGTAAAATTATCATTTTACCCTTATGTTTCGAAAAATACCGGAATTATAATTTTTCACTTCTCAACCTCAAATTATACTCCAATAAGTCAAATATTATCAAAATTTTCTAAAAAATTTCCATTTTGTCCTCGAGTGGCAAAATTACCATTTTACCCTTGGGTAGTGAAAATTTTGATTTGACTCCAAATTGATCCTCAAACTCCGAATTACCATTTTGAGTCATCCATGGACTATGAAGCTCTTAATCTCACCTTAAAATTCCTATTTGATCTAGTTCGAAGCTTAAATCAACTTTGTTGTACCTCTAGGTACAATACCTACTTTTATAAATTTTTCGATACTCTCTTAGCATGCAATCATGCTATCATCACATGTATGTCATGACATGCATTTTATAAGATCAGGCTTTACAGAAATCCTTTTAAAGCTTTGAGATGATGAAAATAAAGTAATAGCAACACTTACCTGATTTGCTAAAACTATAAATCAAAACTGAATCATTGAAATCCTTTTGAAGCTTGAAGATGATGAAACAAAATAATTCTAAAACTTGAGAGATCAGAGAGGATTGTGCTGATAACGTGTTATGAAATAAATCTTAAAAGAAAAAATAAAAATAACTTGAAAGAATAATTAAAGAGAAGAAAGAAAGTGTTTAGGGGAGAAAAGAAATCTTATTGAAGTATATATTTACAAATGAAGTGAAGGGGTCTATTTATAGGCTAACAACCTCTTGAATCATAGTCCTAATCTAATTCTATCTAAAAGTTTAAATCATATTACATTTCTTGTATCTTGCCTTTTAGGCTGTTTGACTTGATTTGCACTTCTTGAGTCATAATATAATGGACATTCACATATTTATTCATAACAAAATGTAATAAATTAAAAAATATGAAAGAATATTTGACCTTTCAACTATTAAAATCATAATTAATATCGAGATATGACTATTAATTATAGACATAATAAAATGTAATAAATTAAAAAATATGAAAAAATATTTGACCTTTCGATTATTAAAAATCATATTTAATATTGAGATAATATCAAGGTAGATCATTTTTCATCCTTACTTTTAAATATTTCATTTATTTATAAAACAGACTAATATTTATATATATAAATATATTATTGTTTAATTAAAATATATTTCTTTAATATTTTGTCTTTTATTAAATAGAGTTTAGGTTTTGGAGTTTAATATTGCTCATTAAACCTGGATTTTCTTTCCATATAGGACGTCAATGAATTAATAACTTGTTTCTCAAAAACTTTTTTCTACTTTCATTACCTAGTATCCAAAAAAATAATGCTTTGTCGCTTTTAATTAAGTAATTAATATGCTATTCTCAATATTTTTGTTTTCCTTTATGTTATTTTTAATAATATATAATAAGTGGTAAGATGCTCACTCACTTTGGGCAGCATTCTTATTATCCTAAAACCGTTAAATATAGGTCTTTTTGCATCTTCGGTAGTTGAAAAAGGAAGCTTATGAGGTAGAAACAAAAAAGAAAAAAAAGAAAAAGTACATATGGTTCTCATGAGTGTTATTTCAATTAAGAATAAACTATTTTTTTTCATTACTTTTTAATAGATTATTTATCAAGTATTATTATTTACATAAATAGAACTTATTCACATAAATTATGAAATATATATATATGAATATTAATTATAAATGTAATAAAATATAATAAATTAAAAAATATGAAAAACTATTCGACTTGTCAATTATATTAAAACCACATTTAATATCAAGATAATATGAGGATGGATTTTTTTTTATCATTACATTTTAGTATTTCATTACAGAACAACAAAATTGGTCCGGGGGCCAAGAACACAACTCAAAGCCACCCAATGAAGCCATGCACAGAAACAACAGCCGCCGCAAAACAAGAGCAAGGAATTAACAACCGCAAAGGAGCCTATTCAAAACACCCTGCAAAACCTTACGCTATACAAAAGAAGTGGAACAAGAACAGCAAGAGCACAACTGAACCGACCCAATCAAGACACAAGCTCAATTATTATATATAATATAAATAATAGTTGAAAACATATTAAAAATTATGAAATAGAGTCGAATCTTCCATCCACGAAAGCCGCCTTTGGCATTGAGATAATAAGCTTGGTTATGGATTAAAGTTTCAACCACTCCTAAATGTAAAACAACCAAAACCATTTTGACTTTTAAATGTTAAAAGTGAGTTATCCTAATGCCTTTATACAACTTAGCTTTTTATTATTCTATCATGTAGTTTTGGATATTTTAACTCTAAAACAAAAATATCAAACATCCAAAATTTTTAAAAATTTGCATCAGAATGTTTAATTTGATATAAGTGCATGAATTTCATACTCAAAGAATTAGTTCAAATACTGTTTATCCTAAATCAAAAAAATAAAATTATAACTACTTTTTCACAATAATTTTTGAATCTCAATTTTCGGACCACACTTTCACTGAGATCAAATTAAGTTAAATAAAATTTAAGTCGGACAAATTTCAAAATAGCTCATTTTAAAAAATTATGTACAATACTTTAGTCCCCTCTTATCTATTTATGAAAGTATATATATATATATATATATAGAGAGAGAGAGAGAGACACACACACACACACATCATATTTTATATATGTATAAAATAATATTTATAGATAATCATAATATATTATTTATTAATGTATAAAATAAAATATGTAAAATTATTTTTTTGTTTACATAATATATTGTTTATGACTTATTATTGAGTAAATATATTATTTTGTAAAATATAAATTACTTATATATTAATATCTAAAAGTTCTATGTTAATATTATATAGAATATGAAATTAATATATGTTATAGTTTTATATGTTATAAAGTTTGTATATATAATAACTACCATACTATATATTATATAAACAAAGGCAATAACTAATTAAGTTATTAAGTGTGTATTCATATAAAATAAAGTTTATTACAATGATTCGGGTAGTTCAAATTAAACAATATCAGTCAGGCCATTAGCTGTGGACGGTAACCATTTAATATCAACCTAGGAAGAATTCATATTAATTTATCAAAGTCTGGGTTGAAATTGCAACGAATTCTTCCATGGTGAAGCAGATATATTGAAAGAAGGCATTGCGGTCTGAGGTAAGTGTGATGATTTAGATATAGGCGAATTATTTGCTGCGGTTACTAAGGAATGTGATGGCTGCATGGAGCATGGGGAGCCTGGTTTTTTTTTTTTTTTTTATGCTTTAAATTCACGCAAGGCCCACCAACAGGCCCAGCATGGGGAGCCTGTTGGTAACATTAGTGTTACTAAAAGAGGGGAAGGTAGACCGAAGGGTAGGAAGAATTTGAGAATCGGAGAAAACCGGTGGACGATGGGAGGTCTTTTGTAGTAATTCTAGAGTGATAGAGGGAGATGTAAAATATCATTTGGAAGACATTAATAAAGCAACATCTGACACAATTAAGGAGGAAGCGAAGGTTGTGTGGTCAGTCAAAGAAAGACTTGGCATTGATTTTACAAATGCTACGGAGGATGTATTAGAAATAATGGCTGCCTTGGGAAAGGAGGAATAGTAAATCATGAATTTATGGTAGTTTGGATGGTGATTATGTGTTTTGTTATTAATGATAATTACTACATGGGATGGTATATGCGTGTGGGGGAAAAGAGAAGAGCAATTAGGAGGTCGATTAAGTCAGAGAATCCTAATGTTGTCTTTTTACAGCAAATAAAATTAAAAAATTCCACTTGGAACTTGTATGGATCTATATGGTGTAAGGGTCAAATTAAAGGAGTCAGTGTGCATTCAGAAGCGTGATTGGGGGGTTTAATGACGATTTGGCGTGATGAATTTTTTGTTGGGGAAGAACAAATTCTGAACAAACATTTTATTCTTGTGATTGGTACTATTTATGGGTCAATCAAAACGTGTGGTTTGTTGAATATTTATGCTCCCAATTATGACAATGAGCGATTGTTACTATATATGGGCTACTTTAAAAAGTAAATTTCACTTTTTAAATTTCACTATATATGGGCCATTGTTTATGCTTGTTACTATTATTCTTTTTCACTTTAACATACCAAATTTACCTATATGATAATTAACTATTTTTTTTTTGCGTATGTCAAATGAAATTGATGAGGATATAAATTTGACAACTAATGACTCAACATTTACGCCTCTTGTTAAGGTAAGTGCTACTAAAAGCGACATAAGAAGTGAAGTGGTAAGCTCTAAACCATAAAAGCAAAAGGAACCATTTAAGACGTCATCACTTGTATGACATCACTTCACAAAATTTATTGATGACAAAAGTAATCATAAGGTTAGATGTGGTCATTGTGATAAGGTTTTATGTGTTTATACAAAAAAAAATGGAACATTTTCCCTAAATAATCATGTTAAGGTTTGTCCGAAGTTGAAAATGCTCCGTGCTAGTGAGAAGAGTAATCAAATGGGATTAGTTTTTTCATCAAAAGGAGATGGGTTTTTGGGTAGTTGGAAGTTTGATCATAATGCAATTAGGAGGAGTTTAGTTGAGATGATCATTATAGATGAGTTACCTTTTAGATTTGTGAAAGCTAAAAGGTATAGGAAACACACAAAGAAAGCTTGTCCTAGATTTCGTATACCTTCACGATGGATTGTTTCTAGGGATTGTTATAAGGTTTATGTTGATGAAAAAATTTATATGAAAAAAATTTTAGGACCATATCTTGGTGGAATATGTCTCACCACAAACACATGGACTTTAGTACAAAGAATTAATTATTTGTGCCTGACTGCTCATTTAATTGATAAAAACTGAAAATTGCAGAAAAAGATTTGAACTTTTGTCCTATTACTAGTTACAAAGGTCAGGCTATTGGGAAGGCAATTAATAAATGTTTGGGTGATTGGGGGATTCAAAAGATTTTTTCTATTACTGTTGATAATACTAGTCCCGATGATGCTGCAATAGGACATTTAAAGAAAAAATTTAATGTTGCCAGAACTAGTATTTTAGAAGGTAAATTTTTTCATATGAGATGAGTTGCACATATTGTTAAACTTATTGTGACTAATGGATTAATGGATATCAATGAATCAATTGCTCATGTTAGAGCAGTAGTGACATATATTAAACAATCTCTTTCTAGATTAACCAAGTTTAAGGAATGTGCTACTAGTGCAGGAGTTTATAGTATGTGTTTATTGTGTTTGGATGTGCATACCAAATGCAATTCTACTTTTTTATGTTAGATACAACTGTGAAATTTGATAGGGCTTTTGCGTCATTTGAGTTTTGTGATAGTAGTTACAAAAGTCAACTAGTGAGGAATGGAGATGCGGTGCCTGATGATAACGATTGGGTAACTATTAAGAGGATTTCTCTTTTCTTGAAAGAGTTTTATGATGTAAATGTGAATGTTTCAGGTACATCTTAAGCCATTGCCAATTCTTTTCTAGATTATATTTCTGATGTGTATGGCACTTTAATTGAATGGCAACAAAGTGATGATATTGATTTGAAGTCTATGGTAATGAGAATGAAAGCTAAATTTGACAAGTATTGGGGGAATATGGAAAAAATGAATTTGGTGTCGTACATTGCCTCGATTCTTGATCCGAGAAAAAAACTTGTTTGTTGAATTTACTTTTGCATATATGTATTCTCCCGAGCAAGCTTTGCTGATATTTTCTTTGGTGAGAAGAACAATGGATGAGTTGTTTCAATGTTATAAAAAAATGTTGCAACCCTAACCTCATGCTCATGTCAGTGAAAGTGGTCAAGAGTCTCAAATATCAATGACAATGAGACAAGTCACCGATGGTGAAAGTGGGCATGACAGTGCTGTTGTTTTGAGTGCAAAGATCCAATAACTACTAAGAAAAGATTGGGTCCATTTAAGAGGCATCAATTAAACAATCGCTTAAAGGAGCAGAAATTGGAATTGGATAAATATTTTTTTTGATCTGATAGATGATGATGCTAGTGAGGATACTAACTTTGATATTCTCATGCGGTGGAAACTCAATTAGTATAGGTTTCCTATACTTGCTACTATTGCTCATAATGTATTGGCGGTTCCTGTATCAACAGTTGCTTCAGAATCTGCTTTTTGTACTGATAAACGTGTGCTTGATGCATATAGGAGTTCTTTTACTCTTAAGATAATGCAAGCATTTATCTGTGCTCAAGATTGGCTATATGGAAAAGCACGTGGTGATCCAGAGCAAATTGAGGATGATTTAAACGAGATCAATAAACTTGTTTTCGAAAATTATTTCTTTCTTTCTTTAGTTTTTGTTTAATTTACCATAATATAGTATCATTTTATATAGTATCGTTTTGTTATCTCAATTTATTTCTTTGTATCTTTAGTTCTATGTTTAAAGATTTTACCATATTTGTTATTTTTTTTTTTAGATTTGTCAAAGATTATATTGAAAGCCCAAACGTGAGACTGAGGCTAAGTCTGAGTCTGAGTTTGAGTAATGTGTTATTCCCATCAACTATTTCCACTTTTTAGGTAATATTATCATTAAGTGTTATGCATATTTACATTTATGAGTTATTTAGATTATCTTAACACAATTATTTATACTAATTATTTTATACTTTTACATTTTAGGAACATGTCCTGGAAAATTGCTGAATTGAAGTTGGAGGTCCAAGGTTCATCAAATCTATGTTTTGAAATTTAATAATTTATGTTGTGTAACTCCTAAATTTTATGGTTGTAGTATGTACAATTTATTAATTTATATTATACTTCTTGCATTTAGATTAATTGCATTGCATACCTTACTAAATTGCATTATGTACAATTTATGAAAACCTTTTTCCCTTATCTTTTTCATTTTATTTAATATTTTTGTTAACCAATTTAATATATAGTGTTTATTTCTTCTTTAAAAAAATTTAATTGTTGGTTGTGCATTCTTATAAATAACAATATAGTGCTTATTGTTTTTTTCATCAAAATACCTGGGAAGTCCCTATACTAGGGTATTTTCTTCAATTTAGTCCCTCTACTCAAAATCGTAATGTTTTAGTTTCTAAATTTTGAAAATTGCTTCAATTTAGTCCCTCTAACATTTTTTGTTTAAATTTACCGCTACGGTGCTGACGTCAACGTTAACGTGGCATTGATGTAGCACCTAATGCTGACGTGGCAGTGCCACGTCAACGTGTCAGGGTGACATGGCATTACCACGTCACCCTTTGAGTTCAAATGCTGACGTGGCACTACCACATCAGCATCTAGTCCCGAGGTGCCACATGGCACAATAAAAGGCTACCACGTGGCACATCATGATATTACATGTGGCATATTAAAAGGTTGACACATGGCACTATTATTATTCAAAACAAGACATGCTCTTTCTATGACTCAAAGTCAAGACCTTTAACTAGTATAGTAAAGCCTTTACCACCATACCCAAACCTTTACTTGTAATTATTGTTTGCTTGTTTTTTATTTTTTCTTTTTTCTTTTCTTGTCTCTTTTTCTTTCTTATTTTTTTTCTTTCTTTCCTCAAAAATGATCATTTTGGAGTTTTCTATTTTAGAGAAGAAGGCTTCAAAGGGTGTTTGTAGCTAGGGTTTTTGAAAGTATAAAAATACTCTAAAATGATGTAGTTTTGAGGAAAGAAAGAAAAAGAGAAAAGAAAAGAAGAAATAAAAAACAAGCAAATACCAATTACAAGTAAAGGTTTGGGTATGGTGGTAAAGGTTTTACTGTACTTGTTAGAGGTTTTGAATTCGAACCACAATAAAAGTGTGCTTTGTTTTGAATAATAATGCCACGTGTCAACCTCTTAGTGTGCCACATGTCAATATCATGATATGTCATGTGGCACCTCAGGACTAGATGCTGATGTGGCAATGCCACATCAGCATGTCAAGTGACATGGTAGCGCCACATCAACATTTTGAGCTCAAAGTGTAACGTGGCAATGCCATGTAATTTTTTGTGATGACATGGCAACGCCACGTCAACCTAACAAGTTGACATGGCTTTGCCACGTCAGCATTAGGTGCTACATCAGTGCTAATGTCGGCACCATAACAGTAAATTTAAACAAAAAATGTTAGATGGACTAAATTGAAGCAATTCTCAAAATTAAGGGATTAAAATGTTACGATTTTGAGTAGAATGACTAAATTGAAGAAAATACCCTAGTATAGGGACTTCCCAAGTATTTTGACCTGTTTTTTTATTAAAAAAATTGTATAGTGTTTACTTATATAATTAAAAATAAATAATTTGGGTTGGATTAATTATTTAAACATGGTTACATGGGTTTGATTTTAATTAAAAATATGGGCTTCACACAATTTTAAGTCCAAGCGCAACACAAAATTGTCAACTTTTATTAGCTTTGGACCATTTAAGTCCAAGCCCACTTAAAATTTCAACAGATCGAAACCGAGGTCAACTTTGGTTGACTAGTTTTTCATTGTAATCGGTCGACTTTGGTCGGCTGAAATTTTCCATTGGTTTCGTTGATTTTGGTTTCTCCCGAAACCAAAACTGACCGATGCACTCCCCTAGTCTTTTATGAAAGTTTATACATACTATTAACTTTATTTTTGTTTTAACAAGACAAAATTGATTGAACTTAATGAGCTTTAAAAATGAAAAATATTTTTGAGTATGAAGAAAAATCTAAAAGAATTGTTAAAGCTGAACTTAATATAAAAATATATTGAAATGCTTTAATTATTTGAACATATTTTTAATATGGATGACCATGCTATTAATTTTCTCAAAAGTCTTTTGTTTTCAAAATTATATGTGCCAACCTAACGTTTAAGTTTTCAAATGAAATAACTTGATTCTTAAATAAAAAAGAAGAAAAATATATTTCTTTAATTACAGGAAGATTCGATTTTGGAGAGGAAAAAGTCAATTTTCGAACAAAGATCAACAATGAAAAATTGATTCTGAGATAAGGTGAAGTCAATTCTTGGAAGATAAAAGCTATAGACCTTGTGAAGAACCAACACTTAAGAGATAAAAAATCAATTCTAGAGAAATAAGCAGCAGAAGAAGAAAAGCAACAAAGAAATAATCGATTCTACAAGGAAAGGTTGAAGCACCAAAAGTACAACTCAGAAATTTGGTGACCAAGAAAGGCATGGCACAACTGGATAAAAATGGAGGGGCAAAATTCAAACTTGAATTCAAATTTTGGCATTAGTACATAGTGAAGAACTAACACCTTGAAGCAAAAGAATCAATTATCCAAGATTGCAAAGGTGTCTCTTTTATGCCTAATTGTAGAAGAACTGATACCTCAAAATAGAAGAATCGATTCTTCAGAGACAAAAAGCTCTAGACTTTGTGAAAAGCTGAAAATTCAACTACAAAGATTGATTCTACAAAAGCAACAAAACTTATGCAAGTTGGCTTGAACGTACAAGAAATTATTCAAAACTTACTCTAATGGGTAGAAAATCTCAAACACTATAAATATATATCTTGAGGATGTTAAAGCAAGAAGAAAAGTAGATTTTGAAAGATTTTGAATCATCCTTGAAGAGGAAAAGAGCTATATAAATCTTAAACCCTAAACCCTAAAACATAAAGTTATCACTACCCATATTTTTTATGTCCTTTTTTTCAAATGCCAAAGGAATTAGAGATGAGCTTGAAAAAATAGAGCATAGGTTTTTATGGGAGGGAATTAATCACAACAAAGGAATTCACTACATTTCCTAAGAAAAAGTATTCTAGCCTAAAGAGGAAGAGGGCTTGGGATTAGTAGATTTGGAAATTAAGAATAGAGGACTTCTTTCAAAATGGTTATGGATGTATGGGAATGAGAAAGATGGTTGATGGAGACGTTTGGTGGCAGCTAAGAAAGACTACAATCCATGTGCCCTGTTACCCAAAGCTGCTGCGACTTGTAAATGTTCTAAAATTTGGAAAAGTATAGTTTCTCCTTTGTTGCCTACTAATATGTTTTTTTGTTCAATAGGTTCAAGCAAATTTGGAAGTTGTTGTAAGTGACAGAAGATTTGTCTGAAAGATGAATTCCCAAGATAATTTGCATTAGTAGTGAACAAAGACGGAAGATTATGTGAGTATGGTCAATGGACTGGTGAAGGTTGGTAATGGCAAATTGAACTTAAAAGGTAGCTATTTGGATGGGAATTCAAGCAATGGACACGATTATAGGGCTACTTGAGGGATTACACATTAGGTGAGGAATTTAAGGATGGAATCATATGAAAAGCTACACCTAGTGGTATATTTTCTTCCAAGTCCTTTTGTAAAATTGCTAGAAATTCTTACTTTAAATCTCATGAACTTTGGAAAGGAATATGGCTCAAGTATGCTCCTTATAGAGTTGAAATTTTTGAGTGGCAATTGATGTGGGAAAATTACTGATTAGGGGGTTAATTGGGTTTAATCTCGTTGTCTAAAAAAATTATTTCTAGAATGGAGAGCTATAGCGATGGATTACGATAGAAGGAAAATTTGGTTGATGGCGTTTTATTCTATAACTTGGTCCATTTGGCTATTTCGAAATGATATTATTTTTAATGGGAAAACTTGGGACATTTGACAAGGTTATGACATGATTAAGCTTCAAATTATGGTTTGAAGGAAAGCTAAATGGCCTTGAGTTGATAATATTAGTGGATGATGTATTCAGAAATCCGACTTCAATTTGTTCTATTTAGAAATTAGAAAAAATCAATGAGGAAATTAAAGGCTTGAGAACTCAAGTAAGATGGGTTAAATTTAATGTTGATGGAGCTACAACAGGTAATCCAGGTAGGGCAGGAATTAAAGGAGTTTTACAATATGTTCAGGGCAAAGTTATTATAAATTTTCAAAACAAATTGGTGCTTATGATGCCAACCATGCTGAGGTTTTAGCCATTCATGAGGTCTCCATATTATTTTTCAAGCACTTGAAAAATTCTCAACTTAAATTGTGGATTGAAAGCGATTCCTTCAATGTAGTGACACGAATTTGTAATGTTGTGAAAACACTATGTGTTGGTCCCAAGTAAATGTGCTAGAGGACAATTTGTAATAGCACTTTTCGGCTCTTACTAAAATTGGCTCTAAGTTGAGGACAAATGCAAGATAAAAGAAAGATTTAAAGATGAATGAAAAACTAAAAACAGAGTAGACAATCACACAAGAATTTATAGTGGTTCGGTCCAAGACTTACATCCACTACCTTGATTGTTCAACGAAGGATTTTCTAAACCAATCACTATGAACGGTGAAATTCACAAGCTTTCACCAACTTTTTACAATGGCTTTTATCAGGCTTAGCCAAAACCTTTCACAATGGTTTTTACCGAGATCAACTAAAACCCAACAACTAACTTTTCTAGGCTAAGTTAGAACCTATACACTTAATCAAGCAATCCAAGCTTGAATAAATTCCCTTAGAGTGTCTTGCACACTCTAAGTATACAAGGAAAAGAGAAATAAAGGTGTATCTATGATCACTTGCTTGATCTAAGTGGTACAAAGTGAAGTGCTTGAATCTTTTACAAGGATAAACGTGGAGTGCAGAAAAATGCAGAGAGTATTTGCTGGTTTTTCAGCTCTTTCTTGTTCTTGGAAGCCTTAATTACATTTTTAGCCGTTGAAAGCCTCTTAAATATTTGAAAAATCAGCTCTGATAAGTGTTAGGTAGTTTTTGACCGTTGAAAACAGTTTTGTTGCAGTTTTGGCCATTAATCTGTCTTCTAGTACACTATTCAAATTTTTTGGCAGAATGCTTTTAGTCGACTAACTGATATCTTAGTCGACTAAGTTGTTTCTGTCTTCTGTTCTCTGCTTCTGGCAGTGAGCACTTAGTCGACTAACTTCCTTCTTAGTCGATTAAGTTGGTTTTGTCTTGAAGTCTATATTTTTGGCAGTCGACTCTTAGTCGACTAACCCATTTCTTGGTCGACTAAGTCTTTTCTGTTTCTCAATACTCTTGAGCCTGCTAACTTCTAATTCGAATTTTAGCTGACTAACCCTTCATTATTCAACTAAGGAGCTTTTTATTTTGTTGATTAGTTGTGGCTTTTTATTCATATACTTTTTTATATGTCCCATGGAATTATTTATTTATCATTAACATACAATTCTTGTCCTGCACACTTACGTAGAATTATTAGACACAAATGAATAGGAATGTTTTATTATCATCAAAAACTAATGGAGTCAACACTATGGATTTATAGACAATATATGCTACAAATTGAGTGGCTGCAAAAGTATATTATCTCTTGGAAGGCTACGCACACATTAAAGGAGTTCAATCATGATGTTGATGAATTGGCCAAACAAGGAGTTATAAAGGGAGAGTAATCTTGTAAAGTTCTACGAAAGTGGGGTCCAAATAGAAAGTTTTTATGAGATGGAATCCGAATAAAGAGGTGTTTTAGGAGAAAGGAAGCGAATTTAGATTTGACTTCTTAGGAATTTGAGTTTTATAATAAGCAGTTGTATTGATGTGAGGGAGTTGGACACGGTTGGGAAGAATTTGAATTTATATTTGATTCTCATCAAATATGATGGAAAGTAAACACTGGCTAGAAGTATTTAGTAACTACCTTGAGACATTTGGACAACTCCAACTGTGAAAAAAGCTTTAGGACAACATAAATTGGGGCTAGCATACAACGTAATTCAATTTAGGACATTCTTCATCTTGGTTTAGACAGTCAACAGTGGGTTCCACATGAAATAATTCAGTTATTTGGCCAATTTATGAATAAATTTAATTGGTTGTAGTTATTGATCTTCATGTACCTGGTTTTATTTAGTCGCTCTGATTTTATGAAGTCAAGTTGGACTTAGGCATCCAATCTCCCCAAATTGGATGTTATTAGGATTGGAGTTGTTTTTTTAACTTCCTTCATTGTTATTTTTATTTTTGTTTTTATGTATTCATAAAGTGCAAGTCAATATGTCCCTTAAACAAACAAGTTAATAATCTTAGAGAGTTAGATGATGAAATACTAAAATAAGAAGTTGATGAAGAGATTCAAAATGCTCATAATCGTGATGAAGAGGATCAACTTATTAATTTAAATGTTGCATTCCTAAAAATATATATGATCCAAGTCAATGGGAAAATATTGATACAAATTTAAGAGATTTATCAGTAGAAAAAGGTCTAATTAAAGTTAATGATCTAGATTTTCTTAAAGATGAATTTTTAAGACAATTTTTTGCTACATACTATATTTAAAAGTTGGCAAATGGAGAGACACATGAAAGAAGATGGCTAGTTTATTCAAAAGACTTAGATAGAGTATTTTGTTTTTGTTGTAAATTGTTTAATTAAGCTTCTAGTATAAGTAAACTAGCTAATGTTGACACCAGAGCTTGGAGAAACGTTAGTGCTAAGCTTAAGAGTTATGTAATAAGTAATGAGCATATTACTAATATGAGTTCTTAGATTGATTTAGAAATGAGATTATTGAAAAATAAAACAATTGATAAAAGTGTTCAAGAACAAATAAAAAGAGATGAAGATCATTGGAAAAAAGTATTAACAAAAATTCTTGCTATAGTAAAAACTAATATGCAGGAACTATGGTTTTTTTTAATAATTTTTTTAATTTTAATAAAAAATACCTCATTTGAATATTTCGTTTTAAACTTTTAAACTTATTGAGCCGCTCCTATAGATGACGTTCCTATTTTATTGAATAAAACAGACTAATAATTTCATTTATACAATCTAAGTAGGCATTACCCTAAGAGCACAAACAAACCAGGCATTTTTTTTTTATCTTTCATTTATATATAAAACAGACTAATATATATTATTGTTTAATTAAAATATATTTTTTTAATATTTTTTTCTTTTATTAAATAGGGTCTAGGGTTTGGAGTTTAATATTGCTGATTAAACCTAGATTTTCTTTCCATATAGCACGTCAATGAATTAATATATATATTGGCTACACTTTTCATCTTCCTAAACCTAATTGACTTTGTGTTGTTTTGTTTTTCGATCTTTCTTGTAAAAGTTGAAGCGCTAGGTTAAAAGAATGGGCCAAGTAAAAGTTTTCTCCTTCCTCCTCCTTGCTGCCCTCATCCTATTCATTGGTATGTCGCACCCTCTCTTCAAAACACGTTACAAGTTTGTTTCAGTTTATACTTTGTATCTCATTCTGTGGTAAAACCAATTTGAGTTTAAATCATTTTTGCAATGGTTTATGTATCTAGAATTAATAATACAGTTAAATATGAAGATTAACAGTAAACTTGTTGGATTGTTGTTTTTATAGATTTTGGGCAAGTACAAGTAGTGGCTGCTCAAGCAAGATGCTGCAACAATCATCCTGACCTTGGGAGATGTTTGCCTGGGCAGGATGATGATCCCCAAAAGGGTGGCAAATGCTGGAATTATTGCAGCTCAGGTTGTCAGAAAGGAGGTTTTTGCAAGAGAATGAAGGATGGTCATCACGAATGTCATTGTTATTGTTAATTCTATTGTCTAGTACCCAACAAAATAATGCTTTGTGGCTTTTACATTAAGTAATTACTATGCTATTCTCAACCCTTTTTGTTTTCCTCTTTTTTATTTTTAATAATATATAATAAGTGGTAAGATGCTCATTGACTTAGAATATCATTCTTATTATCCTGAAATTGGTAAATATTGGACTTCTTGCATTTTCGGACGTGAAAAATGGAAACTTATGAGGTAGAAACAAACAAGAAAAAAATATATCTGGTTCTCATGCGTGTCATTTCAATTAGGAATGAACTATTTTTTTCATTACTTTTTAGTAGATTATTTATCAATTATTATTATTTACACATATAAAACTTATTCACATAAAATATGAAAGACATATACATGAATATTAATTGTAAACATAATAAATTATAAAAATATGAAAAAATATTTGACCTTTCAACTATTAAAATTATATTTAATATCAAGATATGAATATTAATTATAGACATAATAAAATGTAATAAATATAAAGATATGAAAAGATATTTGACCTTTTAATTATTAAAATCATATTTAATATCAAGATAATATCAAAGTGGATATTCTTTATCATTACCTTTAAATATTTTATTGTTGTTTCTCGTTTATCACTATTTATATATACAATATCAACTTATGATAAATTGAAAAATTATATATATATATATATTGAAAAGTAAGAAATTTCATTTATAAAAAAGGAAATAATGGAAATAATAATTCACCTAAACAAAATGACGGACACTTACCAGAACAACAAAATCGCTGCGGGGGCCAAGAACACAACTCAAAGCCACCCAATGTAGCCACCCTGTATACAAAAGTCCATGCACAGACACAACAGCCAGCACAAGACAAGAGCAAGGAATCAACAACCGCAAAGGACCCTTGCAAGACCTTAAGCTATACAAAAGAAGTGCAACAGGAACATTAAGAACACAACTGAACCGACCCAATCAAGACACAAGCTCAATTATTATATATTCATATAAATAATAATTGAAAACATATTAAAAAATAATAAAATAATAAAAAATATGAAATAGAGTCGAATCTTCCAGCCACGAAAGCCGCGTTTGGCATTGAGATAATAAGCTTGGTCATGGATTAGAGTTTCAACCACTCCTCAATGTAAAACAACCAAAAACATTTTGACTTTTACTGTTAAAAGGAGAGTTACTCCAATGCCTTTATACAACTTAGCTTTTTATTATTCAATTAAGTAACTTCGGATATTTTAACTCTAACACAACAAAATATCAAACATCCAAAATTTTTTAAATTTAGATTACAATGTTTAATTTGATATAAGTGCATGAATTTCATACTCAAAGAATTAGTTCAAATCCTTTTTATCCTAAATAAAAATATAAAATTATAAATATATTTAAAATTACATCACAATCTCAATTTTCCAACCACGGTTTTATTGAAATCAAATTAAAGTTAAATAAAATTTAAGTTAGACTAATTTCAAAATGGTTCAATTTAATTTTTTTTTATTTAATCAACAGTTCACTCATTTCATAATTCATGGAAAGTTTTAATTTAATACCATTGGCACTGCTCATTTTTTACTTTTTAAATCATTGTTTACATTGATCAATTGAAAAAAAAAAAAGAATGCAAACAAAATTCCAAAAATAGCCTTAACACTTCTATAACTATAAAAAATGCCAAACATGGACAAAGAGAAAAGACGGTGGCCACGTAATAGGAGGAAGCAACAATGCTCAAACGGGAAAGTGCTCAATATTGACCACTCTCTTTTTCTCGTTTTACTTTGTCCGAGGTGAGCCTCAGAGATAACGCGGTCCTCAAAATTGTTGATTGACACAGAAGTCATGGACTCCAATCCCCAACAGCCCGGTTCGTCTCTTTTCTTTTCTTTTCTTTCTTCTTCTAATTCTCCTTTTCATAACAAAAAGGCTATTATTTTTGTTAGGGTTTATCATGTTTTGGCCGATCGATTGATTCAATATCGAATTGTAGGGTTTTTAATTCGTACTGCTTTTTATTGCTTCTGTTTGGTTGATGATTTTGCTAAGGAAATCCAGAATCTATCGATTTAGTTTCCGAAATTTGAGATTTTATCTGATTTCTTTTTGGCCGTTTTTGGGGGATTGTTTATCAAAGAATTAGTACAAGAAATCGAAGTTTAATTAATTAACATGGGTTGGAATTTGGATGTTGAAAATTTTAAATATTTGAGATTTTATCTGATAATTTATTTATTTTTATATTTATTGGCCCTTTTTGGGGGATTCTTTATGAAAGAATTATGACAGGAAATTGAGGAGTGATTAATTAACTTGGATTGGAATCTGGATCTATTAATTTTAAATATTTGAAAATTATATATATATATATTATTTTTTTTTGGTGTGTAATTTGCCTGCACTTGTTGTTCTGCAACTTTAGCTGCTGGTGGCTCTCCTCCTAAACCATGGGAGCAAGCTGGAAGCTCATCTGGTTCTGGACCCTTTAAGCCACCATCACCGGGCAGCACCAGTGATGTGGTTGAAGCATCTGGAACAGCAAGACCGGGTGAAATTGTTTCGACTACTGATAGAACTACGGCTGTGAATAGAAATGCTGTTGGTAGGCCTTTACCGAGCAGACCTTGGGAGCAACAAAATTACGGGAGCACTTATGGAGGTGGAGGTTTAATTCAACTATTATAATGCAAATGGTTACTTAATTGTGGAGCTTGTCTAAGTTTGATGTTTGATGCAGGTTATGGTTCTGGTTTAAACTACAACTCAGGGTATGGTTCAGGAATGTATGGTTCGTATGGTGGACTGGGGTCTTATGGGGGTGGATTGTATGGTAACGGCATGTATAGAGGAGGTTATGGTGGTCTATATGGGAACTCTGGAATGTACGGTGGTGGAATGTATGGTGGTGGTCTTGGTGGCTTTGGGGGTCCAATGGGTGGTTATGGGGTGGGCATGGGTCCATACGGTGAGCAAGATCCTAATAATCCATATGGTGCTCCATCATCCCCACCAGGCTTTTGGATCTCCTTCCTCCGAGTGGTAATTCCTTTCTCATCTTATCATTCATACTTAACATGTCCAGTCCTTAGATGTAACGGCTGCCAAGACCTCAGTTATCAATGTGGTTATGAGAAACAGGAACCTGATGATTTTTCATTTCTTACAAGTCCAAGAGACTGCTTTTTTCTTGACTGGACATTATAGTTGATAATAAGGAACTTTGAATCTTTTTTTTTTTTTTTTGTGTCCTTTGCACTATTTCTTGAGCTCAAAGTATGCTTACAAGAATATTCCTGTATTTCGTATTTTACTGTCCATCAAAGTATTAAAATAAGAAATTTAGGGGAAGGTAGTGGGTTGGGGATGGTTTGTTGGGTGGTCGCTGAGGAGCTTCCATGGAGATGGGGGACATGTCCATGGGGACTTATCTTTTCGACCGTAAAATGTCAGAAACACTTGATGAGCTGTTATTTAAGTCTAAATATTTCCCCACTTGATCTAGATTTTTGATACAGGGCTAGATTGCAGCAAGTTCATTACATCTTATTTGGGTAATAAGGAAGTGTTTGTACTAAAAACGAAGACAATTTATCTTTTAAGATTTGGGGGCCAGTTGTTTCATGACATTGTTTTATGAATCTACCCGTTTGTATAAATTTTGCCTTCTCAAGCTGCATCCTTTCACTGTGTCATATTGATTATTGCTTTCTTGACCGATTGCAGATGCAAGGTGTTGTTAACTTCTTTGGGCGGATATCTATTCTGATAGACCAGAATACACAAGCATTCCACATGTTTATGTCTGCTCTTCTTCAGGTGTTGCTTTCTTTATATTTATCTTTCCCTTTTTTCCAAATTTGATATGGAATCATTAAATTGGAGGTGATTTTTATAAAATAATAATAGTTGAATTAAGGAATAATGTCTTTTGGTGAGTGAAATTTACAACATGTTAACTCATGGCATCATTGTTTGCAGCTTTTTGATCGCACAGGATTGTTGTATGGAGAATTAGCTAGATTTGTGTTAAGACTGCTGGGAATCAAAACAAAACCCAGAAAGATCAATCAAGCGGGACCTGATGGACTCCCAGCACCCCATAAGCCTTATGGGAATCAAAACTATATTGAGGGGCCAAAGGCAGCTCCAAGTGGTGCATGGGACAATGTATGGGGAGAAAATGGTAGCAGTTAGTTTGGTAGTCAATTTCCATCCAAGGATGCCAGGTAAATTGACCGGAAATTAAGAAAGGCTTCTTGCAGCACAGATTAGACAAATACAACTGCTTGCACCTGTTTGACTCACCGTGGTTGATGAAGGCTAGGTGGTGCTCATCCGAAGAGCGTTCGTGGCCAAAGTTCTTCTGCATGGTTTGAATGTCCCAAGAACTCCCATAGTGTTAAAAGTGGAGACATAATAATAGAACACTAAATGTGCTTATAGGCTTCGCGATATTAAAGAAAGGAAAATAAGATGCGCTTGAATGTGAAGTCACAGTGGTTTATTTTTCAAAATGAATAAGTGTTTACTGTTTTGGATTACCCTGGTAGTTTTAATAACACTCAAAAAGCTATAATAATTTTTTTTTTCTTTTTGCAACCTGTATAGCTAAAAAGAAGGAGAAATCTCGCCTCCCAAAACCAATGGAAAAACTTGTTGCAATAGTTTCAGATTCTCCGTCATATACGGACACCATGTGCCTCACTGCATTACTATATAAAAGTTCCACAAGAAAGACGTCATCCTTGGTGCATGACTGACACTCCGCACAAGCTTACATTGGCAACTGGGGTCACCCAACAGTCCACTGGTTTCTCTCAATTTCAATGGCTGAAAAATCTGTCCTAGTCAACAACTTGGTCATCCAAATTCCAAGAAAGGCAACCGGGATACTCTCTATGCTTACATTGATTTTTTGGCAAACCTTTGCAGTATTAATGAAGAACATTTGTTCATTTCTAGCCTCACCAGAGGTTCAATACTTTGGATTGCGATTCCCCATCTAATGGATTAAGGACAGACATTGGTTGAACCATTGCCCAACAACCTGCCCCAACTCTCCCCTCCCTCAAGATCCCTTCGATCAAGATTGGCCCATTGAAAAGATAATAACTAGAATTTGCAAACACAGTCATGCAAAATCCACATAATTTGCGGGGCATACAATGCTAGACTAAAGATCGGACAGTTACAAAAATTAAAGTGTGGCAGTCTCTTTGGCCAAACACAAGTGAGGTATCATAATGTTCTTAAACAAGGTGTTCTTTTTTCATCTTTACTGAATACAAGATTGCAATTCAAAGAATAATAATAATAATAAAGGTTAAGAAAAATCTCACGCTCTAAGAAAACCTTACATCATTTTAACTTCTTTCTGTTCAAATAATCAAATATATTTATCAATGCAACTAACTAACTTAATGTTAGAGGTGACCTTATCAATCAAGATAGAAATTGCAACAACTTGACTGGTACACATTAGTATCAACAGCTTTCCATGCCATATAAGATAGTCAATCTCTTACTCATCATAGTCTAGTCTGTCCCAATGAGGCCCTATAGACATCACTTCTTCTCCCTTGATCTCAACATCGCCTCTATACAATTTAAACAACTCCACTGCTATATCTGATATCCTACTATTTCGATTCATGTACAAAACAGAAAGCCGTTCGCAGCCATCTCGCAGGGCCTGTAACCCTCGATCACATAAATTTCGGCAGCGGTTCACGTGAAGTTTCTCTAAATTGTGGCAATTTAACCCAATGGAAGCCCAGCCTGAAAACCTAACCTCATGACACAATGCCAGGTTCCACTCTGTAAGTAGTGGACACCCCTTTGCTATTGCAACAATAGAAGCATCACTAACAGTTCTACACATTCGAAGACTAAGGATTTTAAGCCCTGCCGCAAATCCATTCCCAATTGCTGCCAATTCATCTTTGAGGCTCAATGAACTCAAACCAGCAATGTTTAAAAACTTAAGCCCACCTCCACTAACAATCCCCATTATTCCTTCTAGTTCAAGATTACAAAATTCAGCATCTAGATAAACCAGAGTTGATGAACAACCCCTAAAGCCAACACCACTTACAGCCCTGCAATTCGATATCTTAATTGCACTGAGCTGACGGCATCCTTGCGAAAGAGCTCTTAACCCAGAGTCTGAAATGCGCGGGCAATAAGCAAGATTCACGTGCTTCAAAGCCAAACAAGTACTAGCTAAAGCTTCCAGAGCAGCATCAGTAATGTTGCATCGATAAAGACTAATGACAGTCAAGGAGGGGCAGCCAATACCAACCAGGGAAAGCCCATAATCAGTGATTCCAAAACAACAATCCAGACATAGAGTTTGCAATCTTGAACCATAATATTTCAAGTAGGTTAGGCCTGAATCAGGTAGTTCTATGCAACCAGAAAGAGATAAATACTCTAAATGCTGAAAACGGGTGAGAATCTTGTAAAGATGGAAGGAATTGATGTCAATACTGCTCTGAGATAATGAGGAAGGGCCAATAATACTGAAAGAACACGGAAATTGTAAGGATCGACGATTCAAGTTTTGAATATTAAGCCAGCGGTGGCAAGTTAGCCCAAATGATTCACGGTCAGACCTACAGTCAAGATAATTGAAAATAAAAGAGAGGCAATCATCAGGTAGGTGCATGATGGAGGTAGCACCATCCATTAATGGCTCTTCCATGTCAACCTTGTTAGCACTCTTCTGAGGGCTGTAGAGCTCGGATCTTTATAGCAAACTTTTTATAAGCAGCACTAGATGGGTTCGGGGAGTCAAAACCACAAAGAGCAGGTGCATCTCCATAACCATAGCCTATATGAACCCCACATTTACGACAAAGGAGTTTAGTTTTTGAAAGGTAACGGCCCCAACTGACCGGAAAGCAATGTACCTGATCGACCTGAGTGAATCGACTAAGATCAACAGATAGAAATGAGATAAAACCTTTCTTTATGGATTTGCGATATTCAGAGCCCATGCCAGAGGTGATTCGGTTAGAAGATGTCAAGTTCAAAGGGTATCCACAAGACCCACAACTGCAAGAAATAATCATAAACCATGAGAAATTTTAGGGAAGACTTTTCCAATAAATCATGAGACAGAGATCAATAAATTCTACTACTGTAAAGCATTGCAAAAAGCTTTAGGGAAGACTTTCCGCGAAAGATTTGTTGGCATGTGAAGATGCCAACTCTCTTTGGATTTTTTTTTTTTCATTTTTGCCTTCTTGTATGAATTGCTGTTTTTAAGAAGAAATTATCACCAGATAATTGCATTTTATGTGCCAAAATGATGGGGAATGGGTCAATTATCTAGATTCGATTTCAAATGATGATTAGCAAGATTAAAAGCCTTTTAATCATGTCATCACAGATACCGTAAATCTACACAAAGCAATATAGATATCTTCATTAAGCCTACTACACAGGTGCAAGTAACATCAACAACTGCCGATTCATGAATAAATTTGAATAAATAAAACTATCACAATTTCGCAAATACTCTCGGCTCCAATTTCTTCGCTTCACAACTAAACGCTACTTAAACATCAAATTAGTAGTTCAAAAGAAGCAGCTCTATAGAATTCCTGAAGATGGTAAAAAATAACATTCACAACAAGAAAGAAAATACTTATGCATGATAAAATGCCATGATTTCTAGCCTATTAGCTGAAAACCCAGATGACCCAGAAACAAAAGAATGCCATTGAGCAATTAAAAAAGCACGGAAAAGGATTTGAAGGACTAGGACCTGTAAGAGACATCAGCTTGGGACATCCTCTTTGAAGATCAGGGAAATAAAAAGGATCCCATTTGCTGAAGGATGATTCTGCAATGGCAGAATCGTTAATATGTGGTGATGTTGGAGAAATAATTGTTCGGGGGCCAATCAGATCGGGAAGATTTTGGTTTGGTAGAGGCTACAGATACATGGAGAGTTTGGCTTTTGTCTTTTTAGAAGCAGTTTTCTGTTGCGTGGAGTATTGACTGTGGAGATACGTTTCTTATATAGCATGTTTGGTTAAGCATTCCCCTCTATTCCTTTCTTCGGATGTCAGATGCTGCAAGGAAAGGAATACTCATTCCTTATAACGCCTATTCTCCCAAATCAGCTAGAATCAGAAAATAGTTAATATTAATTTTCAGAGTATTATTAGCTATTTCTTGATTGAGGATTAGTCTTAAAAAATGATAAAGTTCAAAATATCTTTTACAAATTTAAAAATTACCTTTTATATATTTTAAATTTAAAATTAATTAAATTTTTAATATTTTAATCATAATAATAGTTAAATTATAAATAAAATATTAATATTTTAAAATGTTAATTATTAAATTATGAATAAAATATTAATATTTAACTTATCAATTATTAATATTATTCTAAAATAAAAATAAATAATTCTATTAAATTTTTATTAAAATTTATAAATATTTTTAATAAATTATCTAAATAATTAAATATTTAAATTACATATTATAACAAAAAATATGCTTATCTTTTATCTTTTTATTCCTTATTGTTTTATTGATTTAAAGCTATTTTTGTTAACCAAACATTAAAATGATATTAGAATGACAATTTCATTCCATGAATCAAATTACATAATAACTATTATTACTCTATTTTATTCTCACATAATAATTATTTAATTTTTCCTCTATTTTACTCAACAAACCAAACATGTCATGAGTGTTACAAAAACAATGTTAAACATGTCAAAATGATATTTTGGTCTAAAAATGTTACGGCCCAATTTTCGAGTCATGACCAGCTCATGGGTCCAATGAGCACAGCCCACTAAGCCCAAGCAAGTCTTTCTTATGTAACCTATTCATCGTTCCGACCAATATTTTTAAAGCACATACCATAATTCTTGATCATAAGTACCTTAATAATGTACTATGACAATTAAACACTTGCATTTATATCAACCCAAAAATGTCAATTGTAGCCAAGTCATAATGGCAACATTAATCTAAATAAACATATACAGTTTATGACATATATAACAGTAGTTTACATTACGTATGCGTATACACAAGAAAAATACTTTTGACTTCCAACGGAGTGAATTGGGTGAGGATACAGCTATCGAATGCCATGATACCTACCAAGGGTGAATTGCAAGTGGACGCCTCAATCTAGATTCCGACTATCTACGAATCTGAAAACATACAATTTAAAAGAGTGAGTATAAACCTAGTGAGTAAACATAAGAAGGGAACAAGCAACAATAATGAATGTTTTAGAAAACATGATGCATTTACGATAAAATCATGCAATTTAGTCTTTTTTTTTTTGTCAAAACTCCCCATTTCAAACTTTGAATGTTTAATCCCTTAATGTTACAAGATCCATGATAAACCATGAAGTTGAATAGAATGAAAATTTCAACAATGACCAAGCAAGACAAGCAAACAGAGAGTTTTCTCGCTGCAGTGAAAAGACATTCTTGGTTTGCATATGTTTCAGTTTTTTTAAGCATATCTCCCACTACAGGAGTCCAATTGACATCATTTTTAAATCATTAGAAAGCTAAGAGGTTGGGCTACAACTTTTATGTTTACTACTTTGCCCAGTTCTGATCGAAAGGTGGTCAAAATCTTTGTCAAAGTGAAAGCACTACACCAGAATTTTGGAATCACCTGAGAGTTTCTCGTTACAGCGAAATTCAGAGCATGGATTAAGGCTGCCAACCCAAGAGTTTCTTGCTACAGCAAAAATGAATCTCGCTGTAGTGAGAAACAGAGCAATTTAGTTAAAGGGGTCTTGTTACGTCCAAAAGCCATTTTCTTGCTGAAATGAAAAGCAATTTGGGAAAAATTAACAATGCCAACATACAACCCAATCACAAATATTTTCATAAACTTTCTATAACATATATATATATACATACATAAATCATCATGCATATTACCGCCACCTCACCCAACTCATGTGCAACCCCCACATCCCGCACATAGTTGGAGTCATCGTGTGCACCCCCACATCGCGCACAACTAATGCCATTGTGTGCAACCCCCACATTGCGCACAACAATGTCATCCTCCACACTTCCACACCCTATCATCACCGGCATGTGCATCCCCCACATCGCGCACACACACAGTTATATTCATTACACAATATTATCTACCAATGTACAATACNATATATATATATATATATATATATATATATATATATATATATATCAACATATAAAGGGATTTCATAAATTCATTGCAATCACATTTCACAACGCAAAAACTTTTCGTCAAAGGCTTGTTCCCGTATGAATTTTGAAGAAAAGACAATTTAAACCATTCAAGTGATTCGTTCAAACGTAAATGCATATACCCAAACCATTTTAGTGCAGGTTCACTCACCGATATTTATTAAATCTTTACCCAACTCCAACTTGCTGTAATGGTCCAAATGGGGCGGTGGGGCTTCGTTGGAACCTATCATCACAATAGTATCACAATTAACTCAATTCACATAACTATAAATTCTAAAAGTTATCTCCCAACTAGCTTCCAATTGCCATTAAGTGGCTATCTATTTTCACTATCCTAATCACTCTAAAATGAATAAACAACCTCAACTACAAAATACTTACAAGTCTAATCACTAGCCACTCTCAACACTTAAAATCAACTCTACTTCATTACTCACCTTGGTAGCTTTATAATTGAATCCCTTTCTAAGAGTTTTCAAGTTACTGTAAAAGCTCTCTCTTTCTCTCTCTAAAACACCTAGCTAGTGAGAGAAAGTATAAGAGTAAGACTTTTGAGGGTTTTTAAGGCGAAAGAGTAAAAGAGTATGAAAAACCCTATAACAAGGTGTGTAAAAGCATGAAATTTAAGGTTAATTTGGGAAGGTGATGGAAGCTTTGAGAGACACTTTCATGGAGGATGAAAGAAACGTGAGTTGGGATGAGAAGAAGAAGAAGAAGCTGTTGGAAAAATGATATTTATAGCTAAAGCTTATCCAAACTTTACTTAAATTACGAAAATGCCATTAACAAGTTGGCTTGTCTTTCCCCAATCCTTTGTGCAATCTTTTTACTCTTTTGACACTAGGACAAAGTTCATAATAGTCTAGAAATACTCGAGTTCACGAAAACTTAAAAATTTTGACTCGAGATGAAAAATGACCATTTTGCCCTTACCTTGGAAATCATCATTATTTCTATTTTCTTCATCACTTTATCCTTATTTTCATCATTCATTTATGCCTTAGGCCTACTTAGGCCTTAATATTGTTTGAAACCTACTTCTAGGAGCTCACTAAGGAAAATGATGAAATTACCCCTAGTCTGTTTTATCGCGTCTACTTCTAATTACGTGTCTATGGAGGTTGATGTCTCACAAAAAACATCATTTGGAAACAAAAAGATTCAAGACGTCCTTTTAAAGTATTTTAAGGAGACTTTTTAAATTTTACCTTGCTTAATTAAGTCTCCTAACTTTCTTAATTTACAAGACTTAAGACTCCTATCATGTACAGCAGGCATCAATGTCATCTACAACTAGCTTTGGACAAAAAACCAACAAGAAACCCTCATAAAAACCAACTCCAAAAATTAAAGTCTTCAACATCAAAACCAAGCCAAGAATAAACAATATAAGCAAACGAAATCTTGCTAAGTTCACAGCAACACACATCCCTTAACACTAACTCAAGCACAATCAGCATTACTTAAACCATGAGAAATTTGATCAGTGCGCAACTCCTTTGTTGTGTCTTATGTCAAAAACCTAGACCTCATGTTCTTATTAACTCGTTCCTCATATTTAGATGTTACCAATGGACTTTCATATTACATCATGGATAATACATTTTCTATATTGCTTTTATTCTTTCTATTTTTGTCTTTTCATTATTCATCCACTTGAGTTGAAAGTATTCCTCCACTTTTAGTGGGTAATCCACTTATGATGGTTTATCCACTTCTAGTGGATTATCCATTTCTATTGAGTTAGTGGGTTAAGGCATCCATCCACTTCTGGTGGTAAAATTATTCTTAGATTCTGATGGTAAAATTATCCATCCACTTCTAGTGGTAAAATTAAAATTAAAATAGTGATAGTGTAAATTATTATTGTTATCATAATTATTAAATGATGTTACATTCATTTCAAGGAATGAATAGATTCATGATTATGACCATAATTATTAAATGATGTCACATTCGCTTCAAGGAATAGATGAATTTATAATTTTTTATTAGTAGCTCGTTTGGTACATTCACTTCAGGGAATAAACATTAATGATTTTTCATTAATAGTTATATAATAGCAAATTCACTTTTCAATTAAGGGACAAAATATAATATATACAACATGATGACAAAATTCATAATAAGGTTGATTTTTAAGGAATGAAAATACTAAAAAGATATCAAGTCACTTATCTGATTTGTTACAACTAGAAATTAATGACCAACCATTAAAATCCTTTTAAAGAATAAAATAATACCAACACTTATCTGATTTGCTAATACTAGAGATCAAAACCCAATCATTGAAATCCTTTTTAAGCTTGAAGATGATGAAAACAAAATAATTCCAAAACTTGATAGATCAAAGAGGATCATGCTGATAATGTGTTATGAAATAAATCTTAAAAAATCAACTATAAGAGAAAGTATTTAGAGAGAAAAAAAAGTATTTAGAGGAAGTAAGAAGATCTTATTCAAGTGTGCATTTACAAATAAAGTGAGGGGCCTATTTATAGGCCAACAACCCTTTGAATTATAATCCTAATATAATTTTATCTAAGAGTTCAAATCATATTATATTTCTTGTATCTTGCCTATTGGGTTGTTTGACTTGGTCTGCACTTCTTAGGTCTAATATAATGGACATTCACATATTTATTCATAACAAGATATACTTATTGAATTTTCCTTTGATAACATGTAATATAAATATTTAATTTCAATTTAGATGATCTAAAATTTTTTTTGCCAAACTTAGCATACAGATTAGACAACTTATAGTATACTGTAAAAATCTTTTAAGATTGTTTTTTAATTCTATTTTGTTCTTTTTCACTTCAATTTTTTTATTTACCATATTGACCGTTCTTTATATAATAGGACACCAACCTATCACCAATCCTTATATAACAAGACACTTGCCTAGATATTTTCCCTCCATGTTATGCAATTATAGTCATTAAAAATTGTTCAAAACTTATGTTGTTATACCTATTCAATCTATTATCTTCATTTCTGCACATGTCATTGGAATTCAAACGATTTGACCTCATCAAATAGTATAATTACCCAAATTTCATGAAATGCTATATTTTGAAATTTGTTCATTTTTTCGATGATTTTCTCCTTTGAAGTTGCATTTCTTGAAACTTGACCCACTCTATCATTGTCACACTAAACTAATAAAAAAATGTGATTCTAGATTTTAGATAAATATCATGTATCATGATGCCATTCCACATTAAAGGAAACTAAAATCCCATGCTATTATAATTTATTCATTGTGAAAATTACATGATATGATCTCCTTTTTATTTCAGATGCTATTATAATTTATTGATTGTGAAAATTACATCATATGATCTCTTTTTTACTTCAATAATCCTATATATAACTTCGGTAATTTATTCACTGTTAAATGCAAATGTCATTGGTCCGGTGATTTCAATGAGCAAAGTTACTACAATATATGTCAACAATAATCCAACCAAAGTTCCTAAACAAAACTTTCAATTACAAACTATTAGGTTCCCTACATTTATTATTACATGATGTAGTTAGTTAGAATATAAAACCTTTTCTCTTGAAACTATTTTTGCATATATGATTAATTTAAGTTCACTATTTTATATTCCTTCTTCGTGGTTTTTCATATACAATCATGTCTCACGTACACACACTTGCTCTCTATTCAAAGACTCAATAATTAGTGCCACTCTTTGGGGAGATCTTGCATATTGTATCGATGATGATATCATAGGGTTAAAAACCAAACCAATCATTATTTTAGCTACCATGATAGATGGAGAATACCAACGTAAGTCAACTTAATCTTTGACTGTTGTAATATCTTCAATATTATAATTTTTGATTAAATAGATTCACAATTTAATCCATTTTACGCATCTATTTATAGGACAACCATCTGTTACTTCGTGTTCTGCATCCAAAGTTTATGTTGACTTAGATATTTCTATTGTGGCAAGGTTGAAAGCCATGTAAGCATATTCTAATGCTTTTGTTCCCTTTCACTGCTCCTTCTTTGACAAGCATGCATTGAACTTAACTTTCATCCTTTCATATTCAATTCATATTTAGATTTGATGAAAAAGATGCATCGGTCTTTTTGCTTGAGGTCCACCAACAATAGCAAATACCACCTGATCAGCAAAAAAATCACAATTGTGTCACAATTAAGCAACTATTCCAAACTGATCACTCCAAATTTCTAGTAACCATATCTTTCAATAATTAATCATAAAAATAGTAAGTATATTCATTCTATTTTTTATCATTCACTTTGCTTAATTTTCAATATTTCATTACAGACAAAGACATACACTTGTGTTGTAAAAATTAGAAAATTCAATTGCACAGAAGGATGGTATTAAATTGACTGCAAAATATGCATGAAAACATTGCAGCAAATAGGTGATACTTTTTAGTGTCCATATGCAAAACATGGAGAACAAATGCCTCATTTATGCTACGTTTATCATAAGTCATAATAGTCATGAATAAAACCTCATTTTTCATCGTTCTTGTCACCATTTAACAAATAATGTTTTCTTTCTTTTTAATTAGCTACAAATTAATAATCATTGTTGAAGATAATACTGCAAAGGAAACATTTGTAGTGTTTGGTGATGATGGCGAAAAAGTGATTGTGCATCAATTCCTAAACTTGCATTACTAAACCACCTTGACAAATATGCCTTTCCAAAATCAATCACAAAATAAGCTTGGTGACAAAATCATTGGACACTGGAAACCTTAACTTCAAAATCAACAGTTGCAAGGCTATTGATGAATCTCAAAAAACACCATTGATGCTTGGACAATCATCCACCCATGAACCAACTTTGCATTTGGATCAAGAAAAAGGCAACCTTGCACTCTAAGAATGTCTTCCCTCTCCACTAGAAAAGCAGATACAATAAGATCTCTTTCCCAAAAAATTTCCAAATAGAAAACTTAAGATCATGTAACAAACAAGCAATTTACATTTTCATACTTTCTTCTTCATATTTTCTATTGTTTGCTACCTTCTTTTTTTTCTTTCATATCTAATACTTTTTATAATAATTTTCTGTACTTTTCAGGTTCTTATAAAGTTAAAATGGTTATCAATCACTGCATTCTGAATGTTGATAATTATCAACTATTTTGTTTTTGTTTAAAAATACAACATACTTTTTTGATAATGCTATCATCCATCTAATCACTACATTTTCATTATTATTTACTATATTTTCTTATTTCTTTTTCGCTTCAACCAGTTCTGCTGGCTACTTTATGTCACAAAGCATCAATATTAACTTGGATTATTCAAATATTGTTTGCCTACTATGTATATTCCTTAACATTGGAAACAATGTTTTGGAAATTAAATAAATACCTTCTTTGTGTTTAAACCAAAGGATATCTTATCCAAACAATTTTTAATTGACTAAACCTGATGATTTGATAACCATTTCCATGTCAATAGTGAGATAGGAACACAAAAGAAGACATATAAATTCTACATCTACTTTTTCAATCATCCCATTTATTCTCTTTTGTTCACTCTTGCCTTCATACGAATTTTAGTTAACGATAAAGATTTTAAGTAACATCTTTTCGCTGATCATAAACTTTTGCACCTTTATTTCGATTTTCATTGACTGTAACTCATTGAATTATAGAATTATTTTCTACATACTCTTATGACAATTACTTAATATTTGTTGCAGCATTACATATACAAGAAACAAATGTCGCTGAAGATCTAAAATTACGATTGTCAGATCACTTTTTGTTGTTTGATAAATGCTATCCTGCTTCTATAATATTGTCTAAAAAATTTATACTACATATTTTGAAATGGCTTGTACAAATCAAACTTTGTCCTTTTTTTTAGGGAACATAGTGTCAACTATTCATTGCTAAACTAAAACAACTTTTTATATATTTTGTGATGAATTATCTTTGTACATGCATAAGATGTTAATTGCTGGGATGATATGCAACAGCAAAATTTCTCATTAAAGTCGACAACATTCTACCTAACTACATCATAATCAAAAACTTTTATTTGTAGAAGATAACTTAGTTCCTTTCATTTTTTCACTTTAATTATATTTTATTACTCAATTCATGAATAAAATATACTATTAAATTATTTAATTATTTAAAATAATTTTAAATTATATGTCAATTACTAACTCCTACAGCGTAGCACAGGTCAGTGACTAGTTTTTATTAAAAACACCTATTTAAATAAAACAGTTTTTTTTTTAAATGGGCCCCATGCATAAGGTGTTTCTGACAATAGGCCTCCCCATAATTTTAATTATTTTTAGTGAAGAGAATTAAAATTTGGACAAAATTATCCTTAATGAAACCGACCCATTTGTTTGGCTCCGTGCCTCAACGCGAAACCTATTAACGGGTCAAGTATATTTACAAGGTGTGTAACTCCTTAGTTCTCATTGACAGACCGTACATCTCCTAAGAAGCAACTTTGTCAGAAGCATTCCTCACCAGTTCAACTTTCGAGCATTTTTCGCAGTGGTAGAAAAATTTTGGAATGGTTATTATTTGTATAAAGGTAGTTCACATATTGAGTAGTGAAAAGAAGTTCACATTACGCGGAGAAAGGTATAATATATTTTTATTTTATTTTGAACCATGTGGAGAAATGTTTTAAGGGCTATTGTTATTCTTCATGTTTTTCATTTATGGTTTTTGAGTATAAACGTATGCATATTACTTGTTCATATTGATATCCATGTTGTTTGAAATTATTGAATATAAACATGAAGGTGGTATTGTTGGTGTTGTTGGGGTCGAAAGGTGACTGGGCATGCATGACTGGTTGATATGTATGCGTTACGACCCTTTGATAGGAATTGGTTTTAGGGTTTAGATATTGCGTGACTGAGGGCTTGCTTACGTGGTTGGCACCTTATGCATGATTGGATTTTGGCATGGGGTCACTTAGGGTGTGCATGATTGCATTAGGGTTTAACATTGCGTGAATATTATTCAGGCATGGCGTCACTTAGTGTGTGCATGATTCGATTAGTTGTTCTTAGCATTGCGTGACTTGTTTATAGATCACTACGTGATTTAATGTTAGTAATTGCGTGACTTATTGATAAAGCATTGCATGACTATTTTTTGTATGAAATTGCGCGAGTGTCATAACTACATAAAATTTATTTGTATGGCATTACATGACCAACATTACGTTCATTCTATATTATTTTAGGTCAACTGTAATACTTTAATATGTATATGTTGATTTACTTAATAATCCATGCTCGACACTTGCATTAATTATTATGTTTCAAGGTTGTCTAAAAACAGTTAAAATTATTATGAGGGTCATTTTTGGAGTGAGCTTCTGATGAGGGCTATTTCTCAGAAATTCTTCTTATTGTTTTTAATCTACAATGATGGTATTAACTAAAATGGGAATATTATCTGTTTTACGTTGCAGATGGCCAGCACAGGAATAGAGCAGGATAATGTGGAATCTTTGCTTTGTGTGCCGAGGCACCGATGGGAGTTCAACACTGGCATTAACATCCACTGTAAGTGGTCACATCTGCATGTGATATGTGAGATGTTGTGCCAAGTAAATGCGTTGAAAACCTTCAAGAGAACATGCTTTGGGCATATGATGGACTCAAATCAGAGAAGAGTTTATTCTACGTCACTCTCGTGCACAACCTAATGCTACGCAGAATCAATGAATTCGATACCATCGAGGGTCAGTTATGGTTTGCCATAGGCAAAACAAAGGCTCGTTTTTCGAAGAGAGAGTTCTGCCTGGTGACAGGATTGAAGTTTGGTACCCTACCGGCCCTTATTGTCAATCCCTACAAGGCCATCCCTCAAGGAATTCACCAATGATATTGGGGACTGGGGAACGAGGTGAAGATACAACAAGTTTTAGAGACGTTCAAGGGATGGCAGTTTTAACAGGAGGGAGACGCGACCAAGATGACCCTAGTCTTAATCGCGAGTAATGTTTTATTTGGTCAAGACTATAGACGATCAGTGATTCCATGATTGTTGTCGCTGGTCGAGAACATGGAAAACTGGAATGTGTTCCCATATGGCACATACGTTTGGAGTCTGACTGTGGATTACATGATGAGGGGCTTCGAATCTCCAGCAGTAGGAGTAGTAGAGAAGAAACATTACCACCTCTACGGATTTATATGGACGTTTCAGGTAGTGTGCCATACCCTAATGTTTATCATTATTCTTTTTGCATAAGATTTTATAAGGTAAGTAAAAAATGTTTCACAATTGATGTGCAGTTTTGGGCGTTGGAAGCAATTCCTAAAATTCACAGCTTGTTTGGAAGGTAGTGCCAGTCTGGATAGGTTTGCCCAAGAATGCTAAAATGACAGTATGATGAAAGGCTAATAGACTTTTACGTCAATATTGTAGGTTTAGAAAGAGAAGGCAAGGTGAACAAAGAAACCATATTTTTTATTTTATTAAATTTTATTTTTTTGTCATAGGGTAGCGGGGGTTAAACTTAATGATAATGTATGTTTTGGTGCAGTTGTGCGTAGTCAAGACGTTGGAGCCAACTACAAAAGAGATGTTGACCGCATATTGAGTCGACATTGAAGTCAATATCTCCGATGGGTGACAATACATTCCATTACGGAAGTTATAGGGTCGATTAGAATTTGGTCCCCATCAAAGAAAGAAGATAATGGATCGCAAACAGAAAAGTATAGCAAGACAAGGCATTAAACGGAGACACACCACGGACAAGGAGGTCTATTCCTAGTTCGCTACTGCTGAGGCGCTTGATTCTTCTCTTGCGTCTCTTCAAGTTATTTCTCTTACTGGTCTTCATGCTACTACTCCTGCTGCAATTGCCATGACTCCTTGCATTGCTTTTCCTCCTACTTCTGCTGCTACCTCTCATGCTTAGGCACGCAACCCGTCGCTGCGTCCTTAAATGACCACGAGCTTTAAGCGAGAGATGCAACAAATGTAGACATAATGGAAGAAAGACCTACAATTAATGCGAACGGAGATGCAAATGGACACGCAAATGTAAATGCAGCCATTACGGACAAAGGTTGACCGAGACATGTAGATGCATATACATGCAATACAGTTAGAGATTCAGCGAGCAATGCAGTTGGAGATTCAGCGAGTGATGCAATTGCAAATGCAGTCACTGTATCTGCATCTCCAGCAATCATTGCAAGCGTTGAAGGATCGAATTGTAGGTCTGCTGATTGACTATTATAAGGTATGAGCTTTTATCTTTTTTCATTACGTGAGTTATAACATGTACGATGTATACATGTTCTAATGTGTTTGATTTTTTCAACCGTTTAGAGTCGATCGATAGGTAAAGAAGATGGCACGCTCAACAAAGAGGGCAGCGGTATTGGGGTTGATCTTGACGATGCAAGTGGCATAAATCAGTCAATTACATCAGCTCCAAACTTACCTCCTATTGCCCCAATAAAAGATCATCCTGCTAGTAGTCCAACTACAACTTCCTCACATCCTACTCCTATCCCATCTCCACTAGAAACCTCTCAACATTGTCAGTGCACACCTTCTCCTGAGGCTCCACCTCCATCTCAGGTCGAAGAGGCACCTCATCTTACGAGTAGTCCAATTACAATTTCCTTCTGTTTTGTTCGTGTCCCAACTCCACTAGAGGCCCCCTTGCATGGTGAGATCAAACCTTCTTTTGAGGCTCCACTTCCACCTCAGGTCAAAAATGCACGTGTGAGCTTAGCCAGCAAATACCTTCGAAGCCCATATGTTAACCTGCTATTAGTCCAACGTAGAGTGAAATATGATTTGAAAGACAAATATGAGTCCTTCATGAAAAATGAGCAAGTTAGGTAAAATGATAACAGTACACGATATTAGGGTTAACAGTTCTAAGGTATTTATTCTATAAACCTTTTAATGTAGGTATTATATATATACAGGGTTAACATTCTGGGCATTGAAGGGCAATAGTGCCCTAATTTTTTTCAGCGATTATAGATGCCGACTGAGATGTTGGACAGCCAACACATTGACGCATACATTAGCGTCATGTGTAAGCTGGCACTCGGGCACGAGAACACCATCCATAACTCTACAAGCAAAGACTATGCATCGTTGATAGCTCTTCTATGTAAGTATATTTTAATGAGTTATAATTATTCAAATGTATGGGGTACGTATTGGTTAATGGCATCTAACTATTATGCATAACGTAATTGACAGCTTATTTTGCTAGATTTGAGCCAAGAAATGAAGCCTTTCCCTACCGATAAGACATTCAAGGCAACTAAGGACATATTGCCAGACCATGTGCTTGAGTAAGTGAGGGGTGGGAGTCCTCCATGGGGTTTGCCATGGCACGAGGTTAACTCAATTCTCGTACCGTGCTTTTTTTACGACCACTAGGTGGTACTGCACATCAACTTGATGAATTAGAGTATGACGTTAGTCGACTCATCGTATAATTGGATAGATGCAATAAAGTCCGGCTTGCGTGATACGCAAATGAGTCTACTAACAACATTGTTTCCCATTATATGCCACAAGGCCAGGTACTTTGTCAGCTCGCGTCGTCAAAAGCAATCCTTGATGTGGATGAGGTATAAGTTAAGTGTAAAAACCCCGATACAGCAAGATTCGCACAGTTGCAGGGATTGGGTTATCACCTCGTTGCAATGGTTGATCGATTCGGAGGATCATACCTTGAAGGCAAACTCCATAGACAGCTTTCGAAAAAGTTTTACCCTTGAGATTTTTTTAATTTGTTTAATCTTTTTCAATATGTAAAATAACATTGTTTTGTATCATTTCCAAATTATTTTTTGTTGTATCATTTACAAATTTTTCTTTTTTGTATCATTTAACAAAGAGAATGGCAATAAAAATAGTTCGATATTCACTGATGTGATAAGCATACGGGTCCAATAACAACATTGGTTTTTTCTTATTTATATCTTAAATTTTGTTAGTATTTTACGTAATTTACATGCTAAAGTTCATGAGTTTTCATATGCCAACCCTGTGACTTTATAACTTATATTTCATGTTGAATTGCATTGCGTGACATAGGCATGTAACCAGTTAATATTGAATTGCGTGAATGGTGGATATGGAATGGCGTGACCAGTTGATATTGAATCGCGCAAGTATTTGACATGGAATCGCGCAACTACTAAATTTGGAATCACATGACTAGTTAATATGGAATCGCATGACTAATCGATTTGGAATCGCATGACATATCGATTTGGAATCACGTAACTAGTTGATATGGAATCACGTGACTAGTAAATATGGAATCGTCTGAACAGTTAAGATTTAAAATTGCGTGACTAGTTGATATTGAATTGCATGAGTCATAAAAATAGACTGACATTACTAGTTATTATAAAATCAAGTGAGTAGTAAATATGGAGTTACGCTACTAGTTATTATGGAATCGCATGACTAGTTGATATTGAATCACGTGAGTAGTAAATATGGAGTGGCATTACTAGTTATTTTGGAATCGTGTGACTAGTTATTATAGAATCGCATGAATAGTAAATATGGAGTCGCGTTACTAATTATTATGGAATCGCATGAGTAATTATTATGAAATCACATGACTAGTTATTATAGAATCATGTGAGTAATAAATATAGAGTTGTGTTACTAGTTATTATGGAATCACGTGACTAGTTGATATGGAATCGTGTGAGTAGTAAATATGGAGTTGAGTTACTAGTTATTATCGAATCGCATGACTAGTTGATACGGAATCGCTTGAGTAGTAAATATAGAGTTACATTACTAGTTAGTATGGAATCGCAGTTATTATGGAATCGGGTGACTAGTTATTATGGAATCGCATTACTAGTTGATATGGGATCGCGTGACTTTTTGATATGGGATTGTGCGACTCACTTATTGTGTGTCATGTTCTTTGAAGCAGGGTAGGCCAATTATGATGAACAATATCAAACCATAACCCAACCCTAAGCACCATCATAATATAATATCCAATTGAATACTCTAAACCCTTAACCAGAAATATGAGTAAACACATGAAAGTTAAACCACATGTTGAGCAAATTAAAAAAAAAAAACAATATACCACAAATTGTTTAACAAACAAATTACAACATCCTTAATCCAGTTAACTCACAACTCATAAAATATGAATCTTCATCTGCTATGCTTGACTCAGCCAGAACCAATAACACCCACAACGTTTATGCATATTAAATATTTTATGCTTTTATTTAATTATTTACAAAGATAAACAAATTATGAAGTAGTATAACGCATTTAATGATCCCACAATATTATCTTAAGAGGCATATATCTTGATGTTGGCTGTTGTCAAACATCAAAGTATCATCTCCAGACTCTGTCAAATAGTATTATTCAATGCAAATGTTAATGGCCAGTTGGAAACAATTCCTAACAACTGACGTTTGAAGGGCCACTATCTTGAGGTACGACACCCATAACATTTTTAGAGTTTCTAGTATGCATTGGATAGCCGTTTCGTGTGTGCCCGAGTTGTCTGTAAAAATTGAACATGCCTTGGGTCATCGTCGTCGTTGAGCCGTCAACCGAGTAGATGATGTTTCGCTGTTTGTCGATGGACCTGCAAACAGAGTCGGACAATATTGTCTATTATGACTATAGCTCTTGCATTATGAACATCTACATCGTTGACTGCTTTCCCCAGCTAATGGAATCTTTTTCCTCCTAGGTTTTCCCACTTGACCTCACCAAGTTGGTGGCAAAACGACAATTTGTTGAACGTCATGGGGGATGTCCATTCACTGAGATGCCTAACCAGGCAAATAGGAACCACATACCTCTACCCAAGACCAAGTCTTGTAATAGTCCGAGCATAATTCAATGGCTGCACGTGTGCACTTACTGCCAAGGCAATGAAATCACAGTTGGTGAACAATGTAAAAAGTCAATTCATCATGCACAAAATAAGAAAACATGATTATTCATGCCTTATTGCTGCCATGGCACGCGTGCAGGGGAGTAAATCAATCTGGAACTCACTACATGAACACTTCTTAGTGGACAGGTTGACGATTGTGTCCTTAATCCTACCTATAACTTGAAACTCCACCAGATTGATTGGTTGTGTGGAAAATTAACATGCTTCATTGAACCATGTGTTCAACAAATCAGTAGCTCAAGGGTTGAAAGGCATAGTCAAATTCAATGCCTCATTGTGCCGGTCATGGAACCAACGTTGAAACATGCCTTTGATGTACTTGATCAAGACGGTTATTGACATTTTTCTGGCATGCCTCAGGTAGGAGTTAATACACTCCACAATGTTGGATGTCATTAGCTTGTATCGTCTTACTGGTGATTGTGCACTTGCCCATCACTTAAGGCCTAATATCATAAAGTGGTCATAAGCAAGTTTGTAAAGCTATTTTAGCTGATTCATATGTCTGTTAAAATCAGTGAGCCTATAGCAGTTGGAGGCCAAGGTGAAAATCGTCGCAACATCTTCGCCCTTGAACATGTTTTTAACCTTTTTCCCTAAGTGGTAATTGCATAGACCGTGATGCACATCCTTGTACACTTTCTCAACTGCATTCTTAATGGCAAGATGCTGATCATAAATGAACATTGCATTTTCAGGATAACCAATCGCACAACGCGATTGGTTAAAAAACCACGACCAAGACTCTTTGTCCTCCACGTGGCCAATGCCAAATGCAACTGGATATATCTACTCATTCACATCTTTGCATACCACAACAAACAGAATACCTTTGAATCTGCCTTTCAGATGTGTGGCATCGATAGCAACTACAGGTCGCATTACAGCACTGAACCCCTGAATACATGACCCCGAACACCCAAAAACAATATTTGAATCGTTGTTCCCCATCTATAGTGATTGTCATAACATTACCAAGATTTTCAAGTTCCAACATATGGAAATACGAGGGGAAGAGTTGGAATGACTCTTTCGGGGGACCTAACACAAGACTTTTCGCATACTCCTTCGCTTGCCAGGCCTTACCATATAGGCATTGTAATCCCCACTTGCGATTCATCTCTTTCATTATTTCCTTAGGTCTCAATGGGGTTACATAATTTCCTTGCAACTTGATGGAGATAAGCTCACCAATTAACCTTGCGCTCGTAGTTTGGTACCGACATTACAAACCATCAACAGTACACATGTGTACCTTCTGCAACTTTCGAACTTTCCAATATTCTCCCTCAGGCAACTTTGTTGCACGCAAAGCAAACTTGCATGCCTTCTCCTTATAACCAACCTCAAAACGAGTGTGACATGACTTTTTAACTCTAATCTCAAAATGCTCTTTGAGTGCCAACATGCTCAAAGCTCATTTCAATTCAACCTTCGATGGAAACACTTTTCCATGATATAAGTGGTCGTCCATTGATATGGATTCCTCAATCGTAATTGTTTAGAAAGATATCGTATCTATCACGGGAATAATTCATTAACGAGATACCCGTGTATTTACCTTCTCTTGATCACTGTCATTAGGCGAACGAAAACAGTTTTCAAGTGCAATAGGGTTGCCGTAAATAGGGTCGGCACCGTCAACATCTTCTAATTCAATAATTGTGGCATGGTCATCGCACTGAACCTCTTCTAACACAACAGTTGTGGCATGTCCTATACTACCATCTGCATGATTGCAATTCGGAATGTCGTTGTGCTCACCCCTATCATTCTCTGAACAATCATCATGTCCTCCAACATAATCATCTTCACAGTCATCATGCAACTCATCGTTCCAATATGCCATGTCATTCTCTTCAACATCATCTTCAATCTGATCAGATGCATCATTATAACTCACAATCATCACAGTGTCGTTTGCGAATGACAATAGACCCACTGCATTTCCAAGCCACGATTACGTTTGTTACAAAGTACCAAGTATTTCGTTCGATGCATATTTCAATTAGAATTGTGCAGACATCATTTATAAACACCTCATGTATGTGCCGAGCTGCTCAAACTCATGAGGATACGTCAAACATGATTGCCATGGTTGTTTGTTAGGAAATGTATGGTGTGGTATCAAAATAGTTAACATTCTGTTGTAGGCGATTACTATGTTGGATACCATGTTCATGTGGAATATCATTTGCATTTCTAGCATGTTTGGTTGGGGGAATGTCTAAGTCATTCCCTCTTTATTCTCAAGGAATTTTGGTTCCTTTGTTTGATTAAAAAATAGTCCAAGTAATAGCCATTCCATAGGAATGATTATTCTCCAAAATCCTCCAAAACTAAGGAATAGTTAATACCATCCTTCCCCATAGTATTAGCTATTCCATGATTAAGGAATAAATTCAAAAAATAATAAAGATGAAAATATCCCTTACAAATTTAAAAAATTACAACTTCATTTGTATAAAATATTATTTTTCTCTCTCTTCCTTCTCTCTTTTGATTTCAACTTTTAATAAAATATTAATATTTTAAAGTATTGAAATATTAAAATAAAATAGTATTTTATAATTTTTACAATAAGGTATTGTGTAAATAGACTGGTCAAGTTGGGTCCGAGCTTGATTTGAAAAAAAAAAATCCAATAACTCAGCCTGACTCATGAATGTCTCAAATTAAGTTGAGGTTGTTTTTAGGTATATATCGTTTAGAACTTAATTATTGATTTTCTTTCAAATCTGGTTAGGTAATTTTTTTGGATTTGAGTTAGCTTTGTCTACTCTGCCTAGGTGAATTTATACAAAATTACTTATAAATTTTCATTTCCCTACTTACATAAACACACAGAAGAAAAATAATTAATATCGTTTACTAAATTTTGTAGTTATTTTCATCTTTATCTTTATAGCCTTAGAAAATA
>NC_030850.1:14471930-14500341 GCF_000208745.1 Theobroma cacao
AAATTAAATAAAATATTAATATTTAAATTATTAATTATTAATATTTTAATTAAATTCTAGATTATTAATATTTAAAAAATCTAATAAAAATAAATAGTTATATAAATAATAAAGGGTATTTTTGTCTTTTTATTTTCTATTCCTTTCTTATTCCAAAATTATTGTTACCAACCAAACACTACAATAAATCATAAGAATTATTCTTGTCATATTCCCTTTGTCGTATCAAACAAAGTAATAACTATTATATTCTATTCTCATCTCATTTTATTCCCACATAATAACTATTTTATTACATTCCTATCTATTCTGCCAACTAAACATAACCTTCATACCTTAACTGTCACAAACATAACAACTGCCTTTCATCTCGCAAAACACTTGATACATCTTCATCATCCCTAATAACGCGTGCGAAACCCTTGCGGCATGACTGAGCGATGCATGTAACTTGATTTCGTTATTATGTGAGTTGACCCCAACAATGTCTTCAACTAGCTTCACTAGACCTAAAAATGACAAATTACTCCCAACACCCCTCACTCGTGTCTCACCACCCTTATAAGTGTCATCGACCTAACGACTACCGTATGTAATCATAAGCTTCATATTTAATAGGTCGCTAAAATTTAATAGAAAATAAGTGTCACAATCAGTCAATCTATCAAAAATTGCCCCTCAATGCATAAAAACTATTTACGCAATACCTAAGTCACGGAATAACATAAAGTCAATCTAGCAATGTCTAATACACATTCATGCAATGCCCAAAAACTAGTGAACAAAAGCCTCACAACAAGAGATGAATTGCCCAAGTCACACACCACCAGTCTCGTAATACCAAATAATAAGCCACTCAATGCCTAATATCCACTTACACTATGCCAACATAACCAGTCACGTATTAGCCCAATGTCACACAATACATAACAACAAGTCACGCAATACATAAAATTCAGTCAAGCAATGCATAAACAGTAGTCAAGAAATGTCTCAACATAAGATATGCATTGCACAATTTACTTAGCGCCATAACTCAGTCTCGCAATACCTAATAATAAGTCACTCGATGCCTAATATCCACTCATGTTATGCCAATATAACTAGTCACGTACTGGCCTAACGTCACGCAATACATAACAACAAGTTACGATATACATACAAACTAGTCATGTAATATCTCAACAGAAGATATGCATTGCACAATTCATGTAGCTTATAACTCAGTCTCGCAATACCTAATAATAGGTCACACAATGCCTAACATCCACTCACGTTTGCTTATCTTATATAAATCGAAAATTAAGAAATTAGGGTAGGTAACCAAGTTATTCAGCATAATATAAATTAAACTAAGAAAATATGTGATCAATCAATATTTTCATTTTATTCATTAGCCGAAAAAAAGCAGATGATACAAAATATGAACTATAGTTCATTTCTTCCTAATCTCATCTACTATTTCATAAATTTCAGTTAGAATCTTGTTATTGCCCAGAATTTCTGTCTCCGGGACTTTTATCCTAACTAGCAACTTATCCATCAACTCACACATGTCTTTCTCTAGGTTCTTAATTTAGTCCATCAACTTGACCAAATATGCTGCAACATTGTCGGGGATATCCTCTTCAACAGCAACCCCCTTCCCACTTTCGACTCTTGAACGTTTGGATGCCATTAGAATTTTGAGATTTTCCTTCAGATTATTTTGATTAAAATGGATAATGGTTCACTTTATTTATAAGTATGAATGCCGACTCTTGGCAGCGTGTTCAATGGTTTTAGGCTTGTTTTTGATGAATATGGTTAGTTCGTAAATCAATGCATTAAATGCTTTAAAGAAAAATTCAGAGTTTTGTGTCAGTCGAATTTGGATGGTTTTTTGCACCGATATAAGTGGAATTAAGGGGGCTGAATTGGTTATTAAGCATTCATATTTCTCTTCTAATTTTACAAAATTTGTTATTAAGGGGCTGAATCAGTAGATAATCAGCTTCAACATTAGGTAGATAAAGCAACGCAATGCCTACAAACAAGTCACGTAATGCCTACAAACAAGTCACGAAATGCACAACTCATGCAATTCCTATAATCTACTCTCGCATTGCCTCCTATCTAGTCCCACATTGTCTAATATTCAGTCACGTAATGCCAAATAAACAAGTTATGATTCCTAATATCTAGTCACATGCCTTAATATCAAGTGACGCCATGCCTAACAAATATTCACGTATCGCCTATAAACTGATTGATTTTGCTACTCCCAGCTAAATTTAAGTTTCTAAACTCATATAATTTATCCATCAACTTTTGCATTCTATGAATATAAAAAATAAACCTAAAAACCTATAACAAATACCTTGGTGTCATCTCTACATTTTGAAATGGTGAGAAAGTTGGATGGCGATATAGACCTTGATGGTATTAGAAAGTTAGACGGTGAGATATATACCCCGATAGCGTTGGAGAACTAGACGGAGAGATAGCTAAATCGAGATTTAATTTTGAAATTTTTATCTAAATAACGAAAGAAGAAAAAAAATCGAAATCACTTAATTTGGATTCAATGATTTAAAAAAGAGTTCTTTTTTTGAATGGATCCCATATAATTTTTTCATTTAAAGGGTATTTTTTTAAGTTATATCAAAATTTATCTAAAAATAATTAAAATTATAATAAAAATTATTTTTAAAGTAACTTTATTACGAAAGNGTTGGAGAACTGGACGGAGGGATAGCTAAATCGAGATTTTATTTTGAAATTTTTATCTAAATAACGAAAGAAGAAAAAAAATCGAAATCACTTAATTTGGATTCAATGATTTAAAAAAGAGTTCTTTTTTTGAATGGATCCCATATAATTTTTTCATTTAAAGGGTATTTTTTTAAGTTATATCAAAATTTATCTAAAAATAATTAAAATTATAATAAAAATTATTTTTAAAGTAACTTTATTACGAAAGTTATTACTCACAACTTCTTTCGAAAGAAAAAAATGTTAACTTTATCCGTACAGTCCGGAGCTAGTAAAGAGAAATGCAAACTTGTGAACCTTTTACACCGGGTGCACAAATACAGCGTACAATGGGAGGTAAATCAATTTTCCATTAATAAAAAAAACCTGACAATCAATCGTGGCCGTTGGTTTATTCCTATAAAATTTTCTAGGGTTTTAGTATCAGAGCTCCTTTCTCTTTGCACAGCCTCGAAGCTCGGCTGCAAACCCCTGAGGTCAAAGCCATGGTAAAACTCACTCTCTTTGCAATCATTTTTACTCATTATGTCGCTCTACTTACTCAATTTTATTATAATTTAGCTTCGCTGGTTTCGATTTTAGATGCCATTTTTTTAATAATATTTAGCATTCAGTTTATGCTATCAGGTGTCTGTTTTGTTTGCTTAAAATTTTTGAAAACATGAAAAAACTGAACCTTTTGGGTTCATTCTTTTAATGTTGTTTATTGTTGTCTTTGAAGAAAGAATCAATTGAATGAGTACTCTTTTTATTTTCCTTTAATATAGGGAAGTATATTGTAAGCAGTGTCTGATTTTTTGTGGATACTCGAAGATTATATCTAGTTTAACTATCTTCAAGTTTAATTTGGTTTACATCACCCCCCACCACCATTTTTAGTTCGTTTACCGTTTTGCTGAATTGATAGGAAAAAAGTAAAATGACCTGAGAATTGAAACCAGCAGCAATAAATTAAAATTGTGGAGGGTTTTTTAGTTAAAAAAATTGACGAATTGTTTGGCATAATGTAAAATGATGACAATTTTATAGGTTCGTTTGCATTTGTTATGTTTATCATAGATGCTGCCTGGGTTTCTGAGTTGGTTAGTTTTATGGTACAGGCTTATGTTAAAGCACAGAAGACAAAGGCTTACTCTAAGAGATATCAAGTTAAGTTCAAGAGAAGACGAGGTACGGTATTGATGCCCACGTCCTGTATGGTGACGTGTATTGTTTGCTTTGTTTAGGTTGTAATAATCATTTAACTTTTGTAGAGGGCAAGACAGACTATCGGGCCAGGACCCGTCTTATCAATCAGGACAAGAACAAGTACAACACCCCAAAATATCGTTTGGTTGCACGATTTGTATCCTAATATCTGACTTTCTTTTCCCTCATTGTCTTTTGTTTATGTGGCTCTAGCTAGCCACAATTGTCTATGTTATTTCCCTCATTGTTTGGTTTGTTGATGGTACTTGGTTAAAACATATTATGAAGTTTTGTTTGGGCAAATAGGTGGACTCACATACCTTGATCCTTCTTTTATAGATGATGTTTATTTTCCTATGGGGTATTAATATGTCTTAATTTTTGACTGCTAGCAGTATTACCTTAACCAATTTATTAGACCAACAAGGATATAATTGCACAAATTGTACATGCTAGCATTGCTGGTGATATACTTCTTGCATCAGCTTACGCGCATGAGCTTCCTCGCTATGGACTTGAAGTTGGCCTTACAAATTATGCTGCTGGTATGTTATTTACTTCTGTAAAAGTTAGAATGGATTTCCCCCCTGATTGAGGATGAATCTTACTGAATGATGCTTTGAGAGCAGCTTATTGTGTTGGACTCCTTTTGGCCCGTCGAGTATTGAAACAGCTGGAGATGGATGCTGAGTATGAGGGAAATGTTGAGGTATGTGGCATGCTTTTTAAGGTTTGGAGAAAGATGTTTAATTCAGATCAAAGTTTGAATTTGGTCATTCTACTGTCTCAATTTGGCATTTTTAGTCCCTCTATTCCAATTTTTATGAATTTAGTTCCCGCACTTTTATTAAAAGTTGATGTAAAGACGATTGATAATTGTGTTAAGATTTTGACTTTAACTTGGATGATGTGGAATTTTGTGATGACTTGATGATATATTGAGGTGGATTAGTGTTTTGGCTACATGACACATATTAGCCTAAAAAAACATCATATTTAATTTACTTAAATAATAATTAATATCTTTTAAATTCCAAAAAAAAATTTGTATTTTTATTAAAAATATAGTTTTATTTTGTTCTAATGTGTGTCACATGGTCAAAAATTTCAGGTTAGCATGTCATGTTATGAACAAAAATGACACGTGGTCAAATTTGATTGTAGAAGTTTAATACAATTATCAATTGTTTTAAAATTATTTTTAATAAAAGTATAGAGACTGAATTCATTAAAATTGCTGTAGAGGGGCTAAAATCATAAATTGGAATAGTGGAGGAACCAAATTCAGAATTTAACCTTTAGTTTAAATCTTTTATTGAGATGGATAATAAATATATGGAAAACATCATTTGCTCACAGGCAACTGGGGAGGACTTCACTGTTGAACCTGCAGAGACCAGGAGGCCTTTCCGTGCTCTTCTTGATGTTGGTCTTATTAGAACAACCACTGGTAACCGTGTATTTGGTGTTCTCAAGGTATAGTGGAACCCTGTTCTATTTATTTCTCGTTTGGTTTAACTTTATTCATTGATTTTTTTCGTTCTAAATCTTTTATATAAGTTGTCAATTTCTTTTATCATGCCTGCTGTTCAAATTTGCAATGTGTTGGATATTTCTCATTAGCTTTCACAGAAAACTTACATGTACATGTACATAGCATGATCTTTTTTTCTGAGGTTAAGCTATTAATTTCTGCAAGTGAAAGAAATAGTTTTGTGCATATTGTGGCAAATTATATGTATGATAAAACGTACTTGTTTTGTGAAAGAAATAGTTTTGTGCATATTGTGGCAAATTATATGTATGATAAAACGTACTTGTTTTGTGAAAGAAATAGTTTTGTGCATATTGTGGCAAATTATATGTATGATAAAACGTACTTGTTTTGTACCACAAGAATTATTTTATTTTTTCTTTCTTTTTTTATTAAACAGCTGGGCTGAGCTTGGGTTGCCCATTTGTAGCTGAAGAAAACCATTCTTAAAGATCTTCGAGCTTATCATTTTTCAAATGTATACAATTTTCTCCTTGAGCTTTAACGTATGTGTATTCTTTCCTTTACCTTTTAGGGAGCTTTGGATGGTGGACTTGATATTCCTCACAGTGACAAGAGGTTTGCTGGATTTAACAAGGATAGCAAGCAACTTGATCCTGAAGTTCACCGCAAATACATTTATGGTGGCCATGTTGCTGCATACATGAGGGTAAGGTTTTGAGTTTATGAAGTGGTGGCTAGTGGAGGGTAAGGATGTTGATGCTCTCTTTTTCTCTCTCTTTTTGGGGTTGGGGTGAGGTTGGAGGGGGGGGGGGGGGCGGGGTTGGTTTGCTGAGAAATTTGAAGTTTGTTACTAGATGTTATTTTGGGACAATGTTCCATTAGTTATCTCTCGCTCTGTAAGTCTCACTTTGTCAAGTTGACAGACTTTGATGGAAGATGAGCCAGAGAAGTACCAGTCTCACTTCAGTGAGTACATAAAGAGAAACATCGAGCCTGACAACATGGAGGGACTCTACAAGAAGGTTCATGCTGCTATTCGTGCAGATTCAGAAGCAAAGAAGTCTGAGAGGGAACCTCCTATGGAGCACAAGAGGTAGAGCTTCTTTCTCTCTCTCTCTCAAGACAATTTAATTGTAAACTAGTTAGCTTGAACTAAAATTTGTTATTACTTCCTGCATGTTCATATAAATGGGGGTTGTAAGAAATTCAATTCTAATGTAATGTCGTTTTCTGCACAATAGGTACAACCTGAAGAAGCTGTCTTATGACGAAAGGAAGGCTAGGTTGATTGATAGGTTGAAAGTTCTCAATTCAGCTGCTGGAGTTGATGATGATGAAGATGATGATTGAGCTTCTGGAGTTGAGGAATATGCGGAGTGAGCTCAGCATTAGAATTTTGGGCATATTATGGCCTCCTATCTTATGTTGTGCTGTTAGAATTTACGGCAAAAACCAGAATCTTTGCTTGTTTATTAGTGATATGAGAAACTAGCTTTTTTGTCTGCGGATCTTGTGGTTGTACTGGATTGCTTTTTCCATTTATTTACTACGTTATATAAGCACTAATCGCCATGTCAAAATCTTCACTCATTACCTTTTAGTATATGTAGACAATAAAAAATGTTGGCTAGTTTATTAACTGAGTGTGTGAAATAAATTTGTGGAAGATTGGCGCCCTTGAAACTCTTTAACTTAATTCTAGTACTTGGCAATTAGTGTTTATAATCATGATTCTGTAACCTGGCCATGGAGGATTGTACAACTTCAGTGGAAATATGTGAAAATACCAGTAAGTGAAACCTAGTAAACTAGTCACCGATCATCAAGTGTCACTGCAGGCTGCAGCTGTTGGGAGACAAAGTTGCTCTCCTCCTGTCCTGGAGCCTGGAGGAGAGCATTGCATAAGTACCTACTCGATGTCAAAAGAGGACCGAGCTTCATCTGCTTTCTGAATTACCTCATACGTGGAACTGGTCCAAAATGCCTAATAAGCTGAAGACTATATGCGAATTTAATAACCCAGCAACATAGCTAGTAATTCATCTCCACGGTGAAAAACTCGTTAGAATTAGACAACTGGGGATCCAAAGGAAGCCAAAGATCCTTTTGAGTTTCGACGGTCACGCAAAGCATGGTTTACAATTTCCCCTGCCTAATTCAGCCAAAGGTCCAAAGCCATTGTTTTCCTGACACTGCCAGGCCCTGTTTAGCAATCATCCAAGGAGAAGCTTGACTTTGCCATGCTAGTTTCCATCATCCATTTGCAAAGCATAAGGGGTTCTTATTTTTTAATTAGAGCCTGTAAATTCGGAGTCCAAGAGGACACAGAGAATAGGGCAATGTGAATAAATACTACAGCAAAGAAATATATTGTGCACACCCTTCTTTGCAGAAAGTTGTAATATTGCCCAGTTGTTAGAGCAAACCGTAGGATGCATTTCTATCTTACACAAGTCCATGGCCATTTTTCACAAAGTGGTTTTAATTGAGATCCTTTGCCACATCTCTACCACCATTATCATCTTCAAGACAAGCCAAGAAATGAGGTTACGTACATTCACAAAGAAAAGAGATACCACAAGATCAAGCTTGCACAAGATATCTCAATTATGGTCCATTCAGAACCTTGGGTAAAATCAGTTCAATAGTTTATCATCCAAATTGCTTTTTAATCCAATTGTACATTCAAAACTACCACAGTCAAAACGGTTCTCAGCTCAGTTTGGTATAACATTCTCTGCCATCTTTTTCGTAAGTTATCTACAGAGTGAAATTTGGAGCATGTTTGACGTTTCACAGCAACCGAAGCATCAACAGGCCTACTCATCATCTTCTGGATCAAAATCTCTGATCTTCACATCAGCATCTTCACCATACTGAATGCAGTTGTCAATTTGAGCCAGCACATATTGTACGCTGTAAAAGACAACAGGCCACCATTATCAATGATAAAACAACCATACGTAAGAACATAAATTGTTAAACAAAATAACCACTCAATCCAGTGACATTAGTGGCTTCTCCAAAGGACTCGTCTCACTTTCTCACTATCAACCCTTTCTTTCTGTTATGTAAGTGTTTTCTTACTATTAGTTTGAAGTAAACAAAATACGGGAAAATCTTTGACTACTAGGAGCTTAATTTAAACCTAAAAAGAGCAAGTCACACAACAAGTGGTTCCTCAACTATCAGCACTCCCAAGAAATTACTCTTCCTTACAAAATCATTAAGAAATTACTCTTGCTAAGACGTCAAACACAAAAAAATATAAGATTCAAAAGCAAGGCCACCATCTTAGCCTTTTAATTTAAAACTTAAATTAAGAACTAAGTTGGCCTATTTACCACTCTAATTAGTTCAGTTTAAATCAGGAAAGCACAAGATTAAAGTGTAGCATCTACAGTGAGCGCAATCAGATCAAATCTCATGTGGAGGAGTGTAATCCACCCACACAACCTTTACCTGCTTTCCTTCCTCAAGTCAAGTGGGATAAAGCTCACCATGCTATATTCATCCACCTAACATGCAAAAGAAACAATAATTTGATAAAATATAGCATGATATAACAAATCCAAGTAATATAAATGGTATATTAAACAGCAGCTATATAAATAGAGAGATTTGTATTGTGTGATGAAAATACAACTACATGAGCCAAAAATCAATGGTGATACAAAAGTTGCAACAATTGATTTGAGAATACATGTTTAAAAATTTCTTAACACTTCATAAAAGTCTCACTTAAATGTAAAGAATACCCTGAAAGTACATATAGCTTCAGATCAAACAACCAAAACATGAAAATACCCCCTTAGCTGCGACAATGAAAATCTTGCTATGAAGAACAAAATATCGAACATACTCACTCAACTGGAAACTAAATAGTGCAACTTCAAGGGCAATTACCATAGGCACATCTAGAATATGATCCCAGAAATAATTAAAAAAAAAAGAACCATCTAAGCATTCCGAGAGACTATAAGATATTGTTGAAAATAACCAAAAGAAAAATTATTATAAAATAATATCAAACCCTCCTTTCTTCTGAATTACATGGCCGGTATGAACAACCAATCCATGCCAAACAAATCCCAAAATAACCAATGCAATGTAGATATTGGATCCTGAATGACTTAGTATCTCACCAATTCAATCAAAGATTTATTTAGCTTTTTAAACCGAGGAGCCATCCGTTCATTTAACTCTGACAGAAGAAGCCGAGGCTCTGGATCCAAGTAGCTAAGAACAACAAAGATGTTGGTTAAAAAGAAAAGAAAATAAATAAAATGCAGGTTGGAGGAGAGTGGGTTAAAGATGAAAATGCTCACTTTTCAACATCCCTCTTGTTTGTTACAAGATCCATTTTGGAGAGGATATTAACATGTGGTAATTCAAGCTGGACCATTGCAGAAAGGGATGCCATGCATCCACTAATGAACTTGGTAACATCCGTAATGAACTGATACACAATAAAAATATAGATATAGTAAATGTGCACAACCAATGACAAAGACAGACCAACTAAATTTGAAAAAGAGAGACATATGTGAAGATGCAGAGCTTAGACAAACCTGTGAATCAAGCAAGTATACAGCACATACATTAAAATTCTTGCGCTTCAAGTGCTCCACAAAGTTACGGAGAACTGGTACATGTGAAAAGAGTTCTATCTGGCCTATAATATAATTTAAAGTTAGCAAAATTTATCCACATGTGTAGTATGGTTCAACAAATAGTACATCAGAGCAGAAAGCCTAATTCAGGGACATAATACCCAACAAGTATACCCCTGCCAAGGTAAAAGGCAAGACACTCAAATATAACTTTCAAGCTTTTACTTACAAAATACTAACATACCATATCCAAACTAAAATAGATACCTGGGCAGTCAAATACTAGATAGTCATCATCCAAGTAATTGTCCAATTCTTCAGTCAGCCAATCATCCAGATTTTCTTCAAGATGTCTAGTTGGATATTAAGGTTAACAATTTTGCTCTCAAAATCTAATTAAGAAAGGAATAATAAAAATTGATGTCTCTGTAGCCGTTGAAGGATCATATAAGTGCTGAGAACACAGGGACGTGGAATAAAATAGCCAGAAAAATCCCCACAAACATTCACAGAGCTTAAACACTTGAGCACAAGCAATAGTCCAAACAGATATAATGACATAACAGCAATCAGATAACCCTAAAAATAGCAAGAAACTAAACCTTTTCCACTAACAAGAATCACGATAATGGGAAAACGCTGAAAAATGAAAATTCCCTTCACAGGGCAAGACGAGCAAAAAGGATACTCCATGCAGTACATAAGGCCACCATTGGGACCCAAACCAAGTTCCTCCATAACATCATCCAAACTAATGAGCTCCCTTATATCTGCAAAGAAACAAAGCTTAATCGCAACAAATCCAGAGAAAAAGATAACAAGTAGAAAAATTCAAGCAGAAGGTTGATTACCCATGGCTACTGGATAGTCGAAATTTTCTGCAGCAGGATCTAGGTTCACAATATTTATTGACCGTCCAAGGGTTTCACAGTGATGGTATAGGCTAGAGCAGTAGGTTGACTGATCCACAAGGACAAAGTCACTTTAGTTTACATTGTGATGCAAATAAGAATTCATTGCCCAAATGGACCAAAGACAGTAATATATGTTTTACATTTTCCTGTCACAACAGAAACCAGAAAACCCACGAACATCGACCTCATTTCATATCCCTGAAGAGAATTGTTGATAGACTAACTCACCTTTCCACTGCCGGCAGGACCGATAACTAGTTGTGCATAGCCCATGATAGCTTCTCAAACTTTTCAAACTGCTTCACTAACTCAGAATGAGCAGATGGAATTGAAGATCCGCAATGATGCAAGAATTGCAACAGTGATATATGCAGTACACCACACACCAATAGCGAACAACAAATTCAAGAAATCAGAGTGACCCATAAACAGTGGTGAGAGAGAGACACACACAACATTAGCTAACCTGATTTATCAATATCAAAGAGAAAACTTGAATTACATTTTAATTACATTAAGCATTAAAACAAGATAAACTCAAAAACAATCCCACCAAGAAACAGAATAATATCATCCTCAGCTCAAACTAACTACCAAAGATTTAAATAGTGGCTTGCAGCTGCTGTTTTATAGGCAGGCGAGCTCCCACAACTGCTATTTCCAACTATTGAAATGAAATATAAAATCACATCACAACAATAAGCAGCCGCAAAATAACATGGTAGTGGCTCATCACCACTGTAACAGACCAGAATAATCACACTCTACTATCTACCTGCAACATAATAAATTCTTTTTCAACTTGCAATAAAAGATTTTCAACATCAAACACCCAAAAACCACAAACACACCTAGAGAAGCAAATCATTTAACACAAATTACTTTCATTTCTTTTTTTGAAAAAAAAAGATTCAATTTTACAATGAAAGTTCCTCATTGTTTTCTTGAAAAGTTTTCAAACAAGTCTCAGCAGTAGGTAAGACACAGACAGAGATAAACAGCAAAGGTAGCATCTTGTCTTACATGGCCATGCTTGGATTTGGAAGGGGGCTATGCCAGCTATTTGAAAAAGAAAGATGACCAGGCAATCTACTTTAAAATGGAGCACAAATTGTTGTGCAACAGTAATGATGGGGGAGGACATTAAGGAGAGCATGAGGATGATTTGGCAACAGAAACAGAAAAGGCCAGCTGTGGGCGTGAGCATGTGGGTTAGGAAATCCAATTAGAAATTAGGGAGGTGCTTTTATACATTGGTGGTATGTTGAGAGGGAACTATTGATAAGACGTTATTGAAATATTTTCAATATGAATTGCAGGAATTAACATATTCTTCTTATTTTACCTCAAATACTCCGCAACGCTCCAACTTCATCCAGTTTATTATAGGTAGGAATTTTGTGTATTAACTCTTAAGCCCAAAATTTTAAAGAAAAAAGCCATGAGATGTAGTGTAGAATAAAACTCATTCCAAAATCCATTAAGACCAAAATACAGAACATAAGAATGTTGATCATTTAAGAAGAGCAACATAACCGAAATTTGTAAAATCAAAGTAAGCAAAGACGCAAATAGATTCTGAACAACGGAAAGAAAAATATTATTAGGGTTAAAATCAGTTGATTACCTGAAACCCTGAATGCTGGTTTCCGCTACGAAAATGGGGATTCGAAAGGTTGCCCTTTTTTTTTTTTGGGTTTTCGCAAGGGAGAAGACTCTAACCCTCTGAAGACCAGGCCTGAACTGCACTCAAGGCATTTAAAAACTATTTAGGGCCTTGCCGCCGCTTTACGCGGTTATACGCTTGTACTAGTGTACTAGTAGTTTGCTTTGAAACGCACCGTTTACTCCGCCCAAGACTCGACTTCCCTTCTCCTCTTCAACCTCTTCTTTCTTTCATTCTTGGCTTCCAAATAATATAAGCCAGTTTTTCTTTCTCCGTTTTTTCCCCGAGTTCTGTCTACAGGAAACGAAACAAGAAGCAAAAGCCAAATTTCTAGCTCCGGTGATTGAAAACTCTGATTAACTTAGAAAGGTTGTTCCTTGATTTTTCCTCTTTCAACTTTTTCTTCTTTACAGCTCTAAGTTATTGGAATAATGATAAAAATATCCTTTCAATTTGTGGGTTCTGTTCCTGTTTCTTCTCATAATAATTTTGAAGATATTTCTTATTTTGTTTCTTAAGAATCCCGTCGTAATATTTTTTTAAGAAATGGTATCTTTATCCAACTTTCCTTCAAAATCAAGGTTTTCCAGTTTCGTTTGGCTGATTTTGGATGATTATTTCGGATACAGGGAGGAAGAAGCTTACTGTAAAGAGAAAAAAATGGTTCCTTTATTTTTATCTGAGCCAAACTGGGATGATGAAGCTGGAGATAATGAAGCTACCCATCTGATAATTTCGCTTTTAAATCAATTGGATTCAGTTATTTGGTCGCTGATGATCTCTGGAGGTCGTTCTGAGGCTCGGCTATGGCTTTGCAATGCCGTTTCGAGCATAAGCTCCATCTCTCCTCACCAACAGAGAGAGGTTTTTATGAAGTTGTTAACATCCACGCCGACAAGGAGGGGTTTAGCATCTCAACTCTTGCAAATGGTTTTTGAGAAGAGGCCTAGAAAAGCTGGTTCTATCTTGGCCAACAAAAGTTACTTGCTTGAAAAGTTTTTCCAAGGCAAGTTGGTTTTCCATTTGTTTTTCTTTGGGTTTTGTTTTGTGTGATTTTTGTTGCACTGCTATGTTCCTTGAAGGTGAATTTCATTCTGTGGAATGTTAAGTAATCAGTAGCTACAACCTTCTTCCTTTAGCTCCATGATGTAGATTTTAGTTTATTGTTTGGACATTCTTTTCATGAACAAATGAGCTTTCGTTTCTTTGAATTGCAGTATTAATTCTTACAAAGCATTTGACTGAAATTTAGAGGTTGAGATTAGTGTGAATTTTATGGTGTTCCAAGTTGGTTTTGTTTCACTGTTTGACTAGTATGTTTTGTGTGATTTGGTGCACTCTATGTCCTTCGTAAAGTTGAATTTCATTTAGTAGAATGCAAACTAATTGGTAGCTGAAACCTAGTTCTCTAAGCTCCATGTATATTTTAGCTTCTTCAAGAACCTTAAAGTTACTATGATTACACATGTTAGTGGTTGAGATTAGTGTGAATTTTATTGTCTTTTGATTATGCTAATATTGAATGAATCATGCAGGGAACCCAAAGCGAATAATACAATGGTTCTCTAATTTTGGAGATGGTAGTGGATTGGAGCATAGAAAAGGTGCAAAGGCATTGTCTCAATTTGCTTTTGTAAATAGGGATATATGTTGGGAGGAGCTTGAGTGGAAGGGAAAGCATGGGCAATCACCTGCAATGGTTGCCACAAAGCCTCATTACTTTCTTGACTTAGATGTCCAACGAACAGTGGAAAATTTCCTTGAAAATGTGCCTGAATTTTGGTCGTCCAGTGAGTTTGCTGAATCACTAAAGGATGGTGAAATTCTATTCATGGATACAAAGTTCTTTGTGGAACTTTTTATTGATTTGATGTATAAGGAGGATTTAAGAGATCTATGGGACACCATAAGTGTGTTTCTTAAGGAGGAATCATTCTCATCATTGTGTCACCACCTTCTTATCTCTCTTGAGGAGGGTGAATTCTGCATCGTTCTGGAATTGCTTCGTAGATATATCAATCCAAGGATGGAACCTAAGGATTTTGGTAATCCATCTTGTGTCCTGGAGTTTATACTTTACAAGTATGGTGATTTGGAATCTTTTGATAAGCTACTTCTGTTAAATGCTATTATCAATCAAAGGAGACAGCTTCTTCAGCTCGTACATGATGAAGAGTATCAGGATAAACATGAGCAAGTCAAAAATATTGTATCTCAGATGTGCAAAACCTCAACTAATGCTTATAGTTTGGCTTCAATTCTTAAAGAGTGTGTCAAAACAAAAACCGGAGAAGCAATAAAATTGTTGGGGCTTTATTCGTGGGTTATCTACTACAGATTGTCTGAGGAATGCCAGACACTGGGAACCTGGGAATCTTTATTTCTGAGTAATGGGATAAGGTTCCGCAAATCTGATAAATATTCTTTGCTTCATCATGAAGTCTCCTTAGAAGAAAATGAGTCTGAAGCGGTTGATAGAGCATCAATTAGGCGTAGGAAGAAAAAGAAAAGCAGAAAGAAGAGAAGAAGGGATTTTGGTGATGATGATAGCTATGACAATGGATTTCTGGATTTTGATACTTCAGATAGCAGGTTGGGTTTGCAATCTGGTGGTGGAAGTTGGTTGCTATCTATTGATGAATTTTGTACACCATGGACTAATGTGAGTTCGTTGCCTTCATCCTCTATCCATTTTAAACTTTTTGCTGCTGTAGAAAATGGTTAGAACTTTGCTTTTGAAATTGTTCATTGTTCTACTGCTTCCATGTGGTGAGAAATGTTCATGACATGCAATGATATTATCATAAATCTTGTAAACAAGGCATTTTTGGTAGGATATATCAAGTTTAGACCGCAAGTGCTACTGAAAGAAGCATTTATCATTCCTACTGTAGGAGCCCAAAATGAATAGAAAGGAAGAAACAAGGAAAATAGGTCCATTTATCCTTTGTTTTCCTTAATATCTATATGATATGTCAAGTTATTTCCTATATTAACTGATTCCATAGAATAGTCAGTTTAGTGATGAATTTCTCAGTCATTCCATGTTGGTATTCCACTTTCTTTTATACTGTTTGAGATGTGATAGATAAATTAGCATTTCCAACCTCTTCCCCAAAATGCCCTTGCACATTAAATAAAAGTTCTAGAAAATTTATATAAGAAATGATAATCTACGAAAAGATTTCTATTACTTTGTCAGTATTTTTTAAAAAATGAAGTAGAACATTCAATATAGAAGGGTGGCAGTACTTCCCATTCATGCCATATTTTTTTATTAACCTTGTTGTCCCCTCCTGTGGTTTTCTGATCATATCTTTATGATGATTGTAGGTAGATTTACCTGAGCACCTTTCAAATCACTGCTTGTCTACATGGATGAAGTGGCTTCTTTCCAAATGGAGTAACATGGCTTATGCTTGGTAGGAGAGCACATCCCTTCATTGCTTTGTAATGTTTTGATTTGTGAAGCTTATAGAATGTTCCTTTAAAATCAGACAGATATCCCTTTTCCCTGTCTAAAACAATGATCTGTTATGTATGTACAAAAGCGGGATGGGCAGGTTTTGCTGTTAGTATTGATGGCTATTCTAACATTTATCTATGCAATTCTTGCCAGATGGTTAACAAGTTTGTTTATTTGGAGGTGAAACTTCAGCCAACGGCCATATTTCTGTGCTTTCAACTGATAAAGGATGTGTACAATGGTGCGTTGCATTGTATTGAGCTTGATAATTGTCTTGGGCTCAGCTTTCAAATATGACTGCTTTTTTGGCTGATAGGAAACTTTTGTTGACTAATTTTGATTTTGATTGGCAGGCTGGTTTGATTTCATGTGATACAAACTCACTGTAGGGTTTAGTTTTTGCCAATTTGTCTTGAAAGGTATCTTTGAAGCATTATTTCTTCCTTCATCATTATACATGTTAGGCTTTTGATGATTGCAAATACCTAGAATTTTACCAGGTTGCATGACCTTTGACAAGCTAGCAAGGCAATCAAAACTTATTCATTCTAAACTCAGTATTGTTCTTGTTACAGGATAACAAATTAACGGAAATAAGATTGGAGAAGCTGAAATTTGAAGAACTGATGATCTCTTACGGGAGCTTTTTGAAGTACTTGGCTTGAGCTGTGAAGATCTTGGATCTTTAGGTAATTGATTTCCTTTTGATGTTTTCCCTCAGCTAGGGCTCAAAAGCTTTTGCAGATGCTAACATTTTGTATGATTTTCATCATGCTGCAGTGAATTTTAATGTCCACCGCTGCCCTTAAACCCTTATCATGACAAGACAGAAAGGTCAATTGAACTTTCAAGTTTCAAAGCCAAGAAATAAAGGCAATCTGGACAAATTTGTGTTTTCTCAGCTTGATCTGGAGAGCTCATCTTGTCAGCGTCATTGCATGCCTACTGTCATTCTTCTAAAGCGTACAATGCTGGATGAAAATGAAGCACCCAGAAAAAGGGGAATCTCCCTTTCTGATCTGTAACTTTGCATTGGATATCTATGCTTTGATTAATGCTCTCTTATATTATATTTATCACTTTGTTTATTGTTATACGCCGGAAGCTGATTAACTAAATCTTGCAAAAATAGTTTGCAGAATAAATCCAATTAAGTTATGAAGTCCTGAGGATTTATAGCCTACACAGAAAATGGGGAGAAAGGTTGCTGCAATTCCTTACGACACAATATATAATATCCATCATCCGGCTAGGGGACTCAAGTTTACAACTTGTTTCCTATTTCACATAGCCTGCACGTTTATTTCTCTTACAATAAGGTAATCGGTAAATGTGATTAAGAAAAAAGCATCATAGAAGGACATTTCTTCTGATGATCAAATTAAACAAGTTGAAGAGTTTAATTGAGGAACCCAAATACAGCCATGTACAAAGCAGTATCCAATTGAAATATGTTACATTTTGATACAGAAACATCAGCCCAGATCTCAGAGAGCTTCATCCTCAGATGTCCATGCAGCATCAGTTTCAGATTCATCACGCCCTGCAAGGAAAAAGAAAAAGCAATGACCTTAAGGCCCAAGAAGAGGGAAGAATTAAATTTTGAGTATGACTTTGCAATAACACGCCCAAGAATGAGCAGACTGCAAATGTAACCCAAAATCTCTGAAGGACATAAAATCTCCTGTTAAGGTAGGTTGTCTGTTAGTACTAATGGGCCTTACCAACAAGCTGCAACATGCAACTCATCTAGCTTTTTCAGATTCTGACATCGTTCCACAGATTATATTATAAGGCCCCAGAATTATACTCATGGTAATGGATTGGCAAGCTTCCTAACTCATGTTGGCCAAACATCATAATATGAAACTAGATGAATGCCCAAACCTACATCCTTTTATAATGTCACCCAACTTCCCGCTTTAAAGAAGGTAATATTTTGTTGATCACAAAAACTACTTAAAATTCGCTCCTCAGTCTATGCCAAAAATATGTCAGTCATTTTATTTCCCTGAAGTGATTCCAGTTCAGTAAAATACTAGGGATCTGACTAAAGCCTCAAAACCAATAACATTAGTTTTTTGTACTCATTCCTTCCCCTGACCAAATCTGACCACCTTCCTCTCAACATCTCTAATTTCTATGTTTGCCTTGTTAATTAGCAGAGACTTGTTACCAACTTTCAAGTTCTGAAAGGGGGCTTACTGACAACTTCAACTTGATTATGAGCAGAAATGAATGATTTCCAACTTTTGGGTAAAGAATAATTCAAACACAGTTACAGAGCCAGCACATGTAACATTACTGATATGAAAACAAGTGAGAAACTATCTGAAAGTTCCTGAAATCTCATAGAAGGTATGATTATGAATTTAGGGCTGCACTTAAAAGAACGTAAATGGCATAAAAAGGATGAAACTATGTCAGCTTAGAACTAAAACACATAATCAAAGACCTTGGTCTATTGTGATTCATTTACAGATCATGACCTCAAGACTTTAACAGGCCAAAACCTAATAAAAATCCATATTTCCCATATGCATAAACAGTGCAAACATTTGTTTCACCATACTAAAACTAGCTAAAATATGGAGAAAGGCTGCAATAATCATAAAAACTTTTCTTGAATACAAGCACAATGTTGATGCGCACACATTTAAAAAATTAGACCCACTTCAGACAGATATCTTTTCTTAATAAATATGAGGTGATCTAGTCTGCTGTACATTTTTATGGCAAAGTGATATCACTGGCCTACAGTTCAAGAAAACTTACCAAATGACACGTATGCTGGAAAGCTTACATACTTTGGACATGAGGTCTTTGAAGCCAAACAGTTACGAGGCTGTACCAAGAATAAATAATTTCAAAACATGCATCATTTATACAATAAAAAGATGACTTTAATATAGATATCTCATCAGAAAATAAAGATGGTACGGCATACTCAAGAATCATGCTAGATAAAGGCTTTCTGCTAATCCATATCAAAGGTCCTGATGATCCGATCAGTTGCTCTCTTTCAGTAAAACAAAAAGCACGGTTTTTTAGCAGGAACTCAGAGATTGGCACTGCTAACACTAGGTTTCTTTAGCAACCACTACATTTGTTGGTGGGTTACTCTGTCTTACAGAATGGATGATGGACTCTTCCCAGCTAAGTCCAATCAATGTATGGACATAATAATGTATTGTTGAGTACATCAATTGTGAAGTACATGGGGGTACAAAGCTCATAACAGAGTGATGCAAATTGTGAAGAGTGACTGGTCAGAATCTAACCTTGAAATCCTTATAGAAGCATAAACGAATTTCCTCCACAGCATCTTTTGAACAAACAACCTCAGGTGTTGCCTGGAAAGAATTCTCAATGGCAGAGACAATGCCTCCAAGAGGATACCTTTCGCTATTAGAAGGAACATATCCAGCTTCATTCAGTATTTTCTGCAATCAAATGATTGTACAAGAGACTTATTAGTCAATTTGATAAACAGATAGCACAACATATTATTTCCAATATGAGCTAATCTGAAATATAATTCCTAAATAAAATTAACTACTAACAGACTAACAAAAAAGATGACACAATCAACTTTACTCAGCAATAGTCATAGATTTCAAAAGAAGAGATCAGTAACCTATCCATCAGACTTTTAGATACAACAAAAAATGTAAACCAAGATGGCTAGGCAACAGAGCACCTAATGAAGGGTATAGGCAGCGATCAAAATAATGGAGTTAAAAATTTTTGTAATTTGTTAAAATAGATGTGCAAATGTACTGTTCATGCAAGTTAAAAAAAATATTAACAAGTGACCAATTGGACTTGAAAATTCAACAATTTATATATTACATCCGGCTCAGAAAGATTCCTTTTTCTCGTTTTTCAATCCAGATCTAGTTGTGGCTTGGATGGAGTCACCTGATACAGGCTAGCAAACCTTTCAAAAGCCAATCAATAAACCCCACCTTGTTTATACTAGTCTTGATCTTTCAAAAATAATCTATGCTCCTTTTACAAATCTGATTAAACAATATCCTTGCTACAGTCAGCTTGATATTCCAGGCAAATACCTGGTCACTCTAATATGTTCCATTAGTATAAGGTTATATTTTGAAGTATAAAAATAAGCAACTTATTTTAAAAATACCGAGCCATATAAGATAGCAGTTTCATGCCTGAGTTAAAGTGCTAATAATTTGCTCACATTGACAGAGACACGGCTTACTCTTTCACTAACAAAACTATCCCAACAATTGATCATTTAGGGCTGGATACAGAAGACATATGACATAGAATATTGGCAGGAAACAGAAAGAAAATTGTTTTTCTCAGTAAGCATTCAATTATCAAGAATTCAGAAAAAATTGACAAATGTCACCAAAATCCCATACTTCTGGCTACTTAATAGTAATATGTGTCAACTCCAATAAAAATACAAGAACAAGTAATTGATAACACACTTTTGGCTTCCTGGATAAAATTTCCCCCCCCTAAAAAGGGAGTTAAATGCACATCCCAACTCATGGTGATGAGTATTTAGGACACAAACTGAACAACTAATAAACATAGAATTGTTTCTGCACGTATAAGACTAAACCAGCTTTTCTAAAACTTACTGTGACATTATATTTGAAGTAAACATTGAGGGTTGTTAAAAAGTAGCTGTATTCATCCCGAAATACTGGAAAGGAGCAAGTTCCATGCTTCTCTGCAAGTGAAAATGCAAAACTTATAAGCAGCAAATATAAATAGAGAAAAGAAGAGCAAATGCATACAACTTTCTCTCAAATTTTAAGCCTGCAAGTGCTTGTTCATCAAAATTTAACCAAATTATTTGTCAAAATACTCTTTAGGAAAGCAGCACACGTGCAAGGTTGCCACTGAATCCTCGATACTGAATAAAGGATCATTATTACTTCCTTAGGGACTATCACATTCTACTCTTGTTTCAAGGATAACATATATTGCAGTGATTCATTTTAGTAATACTGAAAACAACCCTTTTAACATGTTACACCACAGTAGCTATCTAAAGGAGTATATATCCAGACATGATACCAGTAAATTACTGTGATATGAAGGTATCATAAATATCACTTGTCATCATCCACAAAATCCCAAACCCAATCCGAAGATCATAAATCACATAGAAAATCCATCATGTCTTGTTATAAAACATGTTAATCATCTTTCACTCTTTGTATTAAAGCCTCCCATTCATTCACATATTGATTTATTAGTCTCTACAGGCCAATGAAAGCAAAGGAAGCGAAATAGGCCATTATTAATGTAGTCAACTACTAGGCGCTAGCATTCCTTTTATTTTCTTTCTTTCATTTTTGGTCAAATGGTTGATGACTCAATGATGGCTAATTTATTCCCATCCTTTTCACCCATCTGGTGTGCTTAAGCTTGAACCTATGACTTATAATCTGCCACAGATTTTACGTATGGTAAGAGCTGTCATTAAGCACTAGCATTCACATGGACCATGGCTCTAAAATTGCACCGACAGAAGCTATTTAAAGAGGGTTCAAATGTACAGCATGCCCATGATCTCAGCATCCTAATTAATACCTCATACTTCTGTTCCAATTTAAATAGAGAAAAATATATAAAATGAACATGATATGTAAATCATATCATATGAAAACAGAAGCTGAAGATACTTACCCCACTGTCAATGCACATGCCCCATTTCGGCCATCATAGAAACAAGAATGAAGCAATTATTAGTTTTATGTCACGGTGTGAGTAATGATTTAGCAACATATAGAGATATACAACTAATATCCACCTCATGAGCCCAAAATAACCCTCTTCCACTGTAGCAAGTCGATGATTGACCACAATATAAGGATGGCCAGTACTTCTCGAGCGCATCAAGCAATGTTGAGATCTACATGCATTTAGTAACAAAGATCAGGCAGGAGAGCATATTGACATGACACGTGTGCCAAACCAAATACACCAAACAAAGAGTAGTAAGAGAAAAAAAAAATTTATGGAAAAAGAGAACTAATCTAAGGATATATTCTGGGAACTGGTAGAATACAAGTCAGGACATAGAGGAAAACATGTGCCAATATAACAGCTTTTAAAGTTTTAACTCTTAACTTTTTCCAGAAATCAAGCCAACTTTTGAAGTTGCAAAGAAACTGAGATAGGTTCTTGTGCTATAACCTTTTAAGACATCTCTATGCTATAGATGCCTAAAGATAAAAAGAAGAAACTATAGAACATAATAATTAGAACAATGACATAGTATCACAAGGTGTCAATTATATCATCAGCACATGCTCACTCTACATAGGTAAAAAAGTTAATAAAGAAAAAGTTGTCGGGCAGGCTTTAAAGCATCTCTATACATAAGCTGATTTTGTAAAATATAAAAGCTCTAGGGCATATGCATCACCTCAGATGCACCAATCAAACAAGTCCAGAAAGGATGTGATTCCAAATTATATTACAGAAACAACACACCTCTTTGACATCAAATTGAACTTGGGCACAACAGGAGGGCCATGTTCCATCATTATAATCTGGCCACAATCCATCTATCAAGCAGATAAAAATTTTTTTAAAAAGGAAAAAAGATTAGTACATTTCTTTTGATTTCGCCTTGTCTATAATGGATAACATCCAAAAAAAAAAAAAAAGGAAAGCACAGTTGGCTCTAGGAACAGTGGAAGGGCGGAAAACTTAAAAGCTATTTGAAAATCTCTCTTCCTTTAATATTATTACTTTGAAAATGAAAAATAGAAAAAAAAATTGTGACAATTGCAAATTTTAAAGCTTCCCTGCCCTTCATTTCTTACTAGAACTGAAAAACAGAGCACAGCATTTTGACACATAATTTGATTTTTACAGACAGGGAATTATCTGTAATATTCCACTGAATTTCAATCCAAGTCTCTACAATTTAAAAAAAAAAAAGAGATGAAAATTTTCTAAACTTCAAAAATTGCTAGCAAAACAATCTAAAGCAGCCTTTTGAGCTCCTAGGTCATAGTTAACGTATAATCATACAGTCAATTATTTCAATATATCAAATAATAATAATAATAATAAATAATAGTGTATCCATGGGCAAACACTTACGAATGGTAAACTCAGTTGGAGAATTGGCGCTGCAAGGAAAAAAGAAGTTTAAAAACTTAATGAAATTGGAGTAACAAGAAATTGAGAGAATGACTAATTTACCCTCGGCAGCAGGCGTTGGAGGAGCAGCAATGGCGAGTTCCGTGGCAGATGGTGCCAGGCCATTGAAGAGACAAAGCGAAGTAATCGAACTCCCTCTGTCCTCCTTCTAGGCTTCCATCCACGCCTCCTATCAAACAGATAACCACCGTTAAGGCGATGCAGAGGAGGGATTGGGCAGAGAGAGACGCCATTGCCTGTGACTTTTTTTCCGTGTAAGAAACTCGTTCTGAATTTATAGGAGGGAGGTAGCTGGAGGGAAGGACAGAGTTGTCATTTCGGGTCGTTGCCATAACGGACGAAGCAGGTGCAAAGCAATAATTGAAAGTAGAAAGGGGGGTGGTTGGGGAACCTCGTTTCAGCTTGGTTTCGGTCTGGGACAGTTGCCGTTTTTTAATTTTATTTGGCTAAAACGCTAGGCCCGAATATCTGCCAATTTTAACCAATGGGGAATTTCACAACTTTGTTGGATTTCTTTCTCTTTCCAAACTGACGGTACGAGATTAGATTATTATAAAAATTAAAATCACAATCCAAATATTATTTTCAAACCTAATTTAATTTTAGAAGGGTAATGCTAAAATATCTAAATTTCATCATTTTACCATATTGTAACAATCTTGTAATGTCATGTCAATATTTATTATAATTTATTAATATATCATATTGATGTTATCTGATTTAAAATAATAAATAATATTTCAATTATTAATACTAAAAATTTATTTAAATAAAATAAAATAATAAAATTTATTTAAATTTTTAATACTATATATGTCTAAAATATTAAAAAAATAAACTAAAATCTTAAATTTCAATCTTTTACAATAATTTATCTTAAAACTAAATTAATATAAATTATTATTTTCTAGAGGTTTTTCTTTCTTGCAGATTTTTTTTTGTTTTGCTGTTGACTTTGATAATTATGATTAGGAAGACGACATTAACTTCTTCTTTTTTTGTTTTTTTTATTAAGTAATATTATTCTGTTTTTAATAAGATATATATGAATCATTATTGTTTATGGAATTAATGAAAAAGAAATTTTTTTGGCCTTCCCACTTTATGGGTTGTGGGTCCCGCGCCCGTACGAGTGCGTTCAAACAAGCATCGGCAGGGGCGTCAAATAACCTGACGGTATTCGCCCCCACCCCAAATAAAAAAATAAAAAATATAAATATAAAGTAAATAAACAGCCCGAGACCCAGAGAAGTTACGGACCCGAAGCCTGAGAGGAGTCGAAAAAGGAAAAAGAAATTGGTTAGTCTCCGTCTTTCCCTTCCAAACCCTAAAAAGTACAACTTTCCTGGCCTGCTCCGGAACTCTCTCGAACTTTCTCTGATCTACCGATTATACCCTTCCACACTCTATACTCCTCCCTAATTCCCTTCAATTCCAACCTTTTTCGCTCTCTTCATTTCACTGGTCAATTTCTCAACCTTTCCCTTTCTTTTTTTCGTTTTAAATTTTTATCTAGCTTTGCTTTTTATTTGAATTTGTTAATTTTTCGTAGGTTCCTTGTACTGGTAGTGAAGCGCGAGGTTTGAGTTGAAAAGAAGAAGAGGAGGGAGCTTCGAGTTTGCGCTTGCGTTTCTCTTGATCTGAAAAAGTAGCTCAGCGACTTTTCGATTCCACGTTAGAGGTATTCTTGATTTCTTTTTATGTGTCTTGTGTTTCTTAGTTGAAGTTTTTTTAATGATAAATTATGAAGTCTTTCCCTAATTCTTCTTTGTTTATAGAATTAGTGATTGTTCCGGCAGTGTTCTTTATGTTTATGTTATTTCTTGGAAATTGATATAAATATGGAGTTTCCGTTGAGAAATTTAGTGGAAATGAGAATTTGGGAAGAAATTACAAAAGGAGCAAATTTAATTTAAGTTTGTAATTTTGGTGTTTGTTACATGTGGAATATTAGCTGGTACTGCGAAATGAAGAAGCATAAATGGAGGTTCTTGTTTTTAGTTGTTAAGCAGAATTTTGTAGCAAAGTTAGAGGTGACTAGCTAAACCTTTTATGACTTAAAATAAGCTGAAACCATGTTTACATAAAGTATTTGGTATTCCAATTCCATAAAAGTTCAATTTCAATTTCTCAGGGCAATGAAAAAGCAGTCGCTTGAAAAATTAGTAAACAAGGAATTTAGAATATATTCGTAAAGTAAAATATGCTATTAATTGGCTTATTTGGGAAATTAGTACCATGTTCTTCTTATGAAATTTAACTGGGGCAGCATAGATATTATCAAAACGTCCTGAAATTTTGATTAGATTTATTGGGTCAGATGCCCCCTAATAAATCCACCCATGAACCTGTGTTTAGCTGGTGTTGATTTGCTATGTTTAACCTAAACATTAATCTACGTTCTAACAACCATTTTGCTTTTTGTTCTGAAATGAAAGTGTTATCTGGTTACCAAGCCTGTATCAGTTTTACTTGAAAATGTCCTTTGCCCAACTGTGCGTTATATCAACCATTAAATTACTTGAAATATAAGGAGGAGGGTTTCAGAGGGGCAGTGGGTCTTCTTCCTTGTTATTCATAACTAAATCGCTAAAAGGTTTCCTAGTTTTATTCAAACTGTGTCTTTCTCAATGGGCCTCCCGGAGGCTGCCTTAGCCCCACTTCTCCTTGACCAATTTCAAGCTTCCTTTTCCTTAACAGCTCTATCCTACTCAGCTATTAAAAAAATGGGGAATATATTTCCATATTGATTTTGGATGGAGTTGATGATGCTCTGCATTAATCAATCTTGATCTTGCAAGCTTTACATGAATCTAGAGCACTTTAATCTACATGCTAAACTTTGGCTGCATATTTGCTCTCTTTCTTGGAGTTCCTTCCCGATTAGGTCTGTGACAGTTGAAAAAAATAATGATTGGGAACAACATATATGCTGTAAGAAAATCATTTTATCTTTTTAAAAAAATGATGCAATTGTTTTGCATATAAAAAAAATTGTAAGACAGATGAAGGCAGAGAGATTTTGTCACATTGAAGTAGTCATATATTTGATGTTGAAAGTTAGCTATAGAACTTCAAAATTCTGAGGTGCTAGTTTTGCACGCATGCAATAAAAGGGGAACAAATTGAGAAAAAAATGTATTACTATAGGTATGTACACATTTCCTGATTTCAATTTCTAAATGTTAGAATTGGCCTTTTTACAATATATGACAGGCCTGTGATGTTTATGTTCAACTTACCAAAGATACCTATTGAAGATCTAACTGAATCATTGTTTGACTTTATAGATGTTTTTACTTGATTTTCATGGATTTTTTCCCTGACTTTGGCTACAACATTGCAGTTGATGATGGTACATGTTTCATGAATCATTAACTCATGGATCCTGAAGGCAAGAAATTTGGAAAAGGTACTATATATTTAGAATGTTGGTTTATTATTGTATTTTGTTGTTCTCATTCCATTTGTTTGGTTGAGATAGGGCTTTGGATATGCTATTAGGTTTTTATCTATTGTAATATTCTTCATTGATGGATCATTTTTATCTTGGTGGTTGTATTTATTTTTCTTCTGAAGTTTAGCCTATCATATTGCCATACTGCAACAGATGTTTAAAGTTTGATACTGACAGTCATCCAGTCTTCTACCTGAATGAGCAAACTACAAATTGAAGGAAAGGAATTAAGAATCTCGAATCTTGTAGTTGATCAGTATCCGATCATGTTGAATTCTAATTATTGTAGATAAAAACTACCCTCTATGGTGCTAACAACTAATTGTGCGTGTCTTAGCCATAGTGGTGTGGAAAAAGAAAACAATAAATAGAAAACTAAAAGGGTAAAAGAAAACCAGAATAGGGACTGAAATAGATGTAAAAGTGAAGTTGGAGCAATGAAACAGGGGTTGAGGGTTGTAGACCTCTAACAATAATATCCAAGTGTTATATGGCTGCCTAATGTGTCTAAAAGACTATTTGTACTAAGGTTACAGCAGCTTTTAATCCTAGCCCTTGGATACACCTGAAGCCAATCGGATCCTAGCTATTCGAACTAATTAACAGATCACGTGGTAGTCACATGACCACTAACTAAATAAAACAGTAAACATAAAAAAGATCATATCAAGATACCCAATTGAAATAAATTCTAGAATACTCCTGTACCATGTTGGCTCTTTCTCTTTGATGTAGCCGAAAGGTTTAGGACAATTAGTACTCAACAATTAGGGCTAGAATAGGGTTGATTGTGTTGGAACAATAAAAAGATAATTGGGTTTACAAAGAAACCTCTTGAATAAATATTCAAAATAACAAAAGATGATAATAATAATTTTCTATCTAAGATCACCTATTTATAATAGCTAAGATAAATCCTAATCAAATAGTAATTCTAATCCTAAATAAAGACTTAAAGTACTAAAATTCTAATAAAGATAGGAAAAAAGAATCTCAAACTAAATAAATAAAATAAAATCCTAAACTAACTAAAATACTAAATAAATTTTCAATGTGCCTGCATCAGTCCCCTCGGGTCAGAAAAGATTCGACTCCGACGAGTAGGCCTTGACATACTCCTCATAGATGTCGGGATCCACTCGTTTCAATTCTTCTTTTGCAATCCAAGTGCCTTCATTAGTAGGTTTACCAAGCCATTTCACTAAAAATCGTCTATACGGGTTCCCTCGTCTAGATCGAACCTCTTTTACATCTAGCACATCCTCAATAACTTCAACCTTAGCAATTGGAAGGTGCTGAATTTGAGCGTCTATGTTAGATGCAGTTCCATCACATCCATCAAATGGATACAAGTCCAAAACATTAAAAATAGGACTGATTTGTAACTCAAGTGGCAACTCAATTAAGTAGGCATTTGAACAGAATTTCTTTAGCACCTTACAAGGTCCAAACATTCTAGACTTGAGCTTGTGATAAGTACCCTTAGGAAATCTTTCTTGCCTCAAGTGCACAAGTGCTTGATCACTTACCTCAAATTCCTGCTTGCGACGATGTTGATTTGCTGTAAATGAATATTCTGCATTGCTGGCCTTTAAAGCAGCCTTTACCTTTTCATGAATTTTCCAAATATGATCAGCAAATAACTCTCCTTCATTACTCACTCTAGCTTCTTGTGGTAGGGGTACTAAATC
>NC_030850.1:14500467-14528782 GCF_000208745.1 Theobroma cacao
CATTTTTGAAAACCGATCCACCACCACAAAGATAGAATCAAATCCTTTTGCTGTCTTTGGAAGTCCCAAAACAAAATCCATACTCAAATGAATCCAAGGTGCATCTGGCTCAGGTAAAGGAACATATAAACCAGTGTTTTGAGCACTGCCTTTACCAAATAAACAAGCTGGACATCTTTTCACCAACCTCTCCACATCTCGGCGCATTTTTGGCCAATAATAACGATCAGCCACCATTGCCAAAGTCTTGTCTCTCCCAAAATGTCCTCCTAAACCATTCCCATGAAGTTCTCTAATGATTTGCTCCCTTAAAGATCCTTCTGGAATGCACAACTGGTTACCTTTGAATAAATAATCTTCGTGCAACCTATAAGGTAAATTTTCAGCTTGTAATGAACCCTGCAAATCAGTTATTATCTTGCTGAAATATGAATCAGAACTATACTGATTTTTAAGTTCTTCAAATCCTGTGACTTGAGTGCTCATAACTGATAACATTTTACATCGCCTACTCAAAGCATCAGCCACAGTATTAGACTGCCCAGATTTATATTTTAAAGAGAAATTAAATTCATTGAGAAAAGAACTCCACTTAGCATGTTGATTACTAAGCTTTTTCTGCGAATGCAAATACCTTAAAGCTTGATGGTCAGAATAAACAGCAAACTCACGATAAGCCAAGTAGTGCTGCCAATGACGAATGGCCCTTACCAAAGCATAAAACTCTAAGTCATAAGTTGAATAACGTCGTCTAGAGTCTGTCAACTTTTCACTAAAAAACTCTATAGGCCTTCCATCTTGACTAAGAACTGCTCCAATTCCTACATGTGAAGCATCACACTCAACAACAAATAACTTCTCAAAATCTTGTAGTGCGAGAACTGGGGCTTTAGTCATCAAAGCTTTCACTCTTTCAAAGGCTTTTTGTGCAGAATGTGACCATTCAAATCCATCTTTCTTCAAAGATTCAGTTATAGGACTCATAATATAACTAAAATTTCGAATGAATCTCCTATAAAAAGATGCCAAACCACGAAAACTCCTCACTTCTTTGATAGATGTAGGTGCTGGCCACTCTGAAATTGCACGAATCTTCTCTGGATCTGGTTTCAAACCCTCTGCAGACACAATGAAACCAAGAAATACCACTTCTGGTTGCATAAAACTGCACTTTTTCAAGTTTATATAAAGCTGCTCCTTTTGAAGTACTTCTAAACTTGTCGTAAATGTTTTAAGTGCTTTTTCTTAGTGTGGTTATAGATCAAAATATCATCAAAGTAAACCACCACAAATGAATTCAAGAAGGGCTTGAGTATCTCTGCCATGACTCTCATGAATGTGCTTGGTGCATTTGAAAGGCCAAATGGCATCACCAACCATTCAAATAATCCATCCGGAGTTTTGAAAGCTGTTTTCCATTCATCTCCATCCCTCATTCTAATTTGATGGTATCCGCTCTTCAAATCGATCTTTGAAAACACTCTTGAACCAACTAATTGATCAAGCATCTCATCTAATCGAGGAATGGGAAAACGATACTTGATTGTAATTTTATTTATGGCACGGCTGTCCACACACATCCTCCATGAACCATCTTTCTTAGGAGCTAACAAAGCTGGGCAAGCACAAGGACTTTTACTTTCACGCACTAGACCTTTCTCCAACAACTCCTCAACCTGTCTTTGTACCTCAGCTCACTGCATAGGTGGCATTTTATATGCTGGCAGATTTGGTAGTGCTGCTCTTAGTACCAAATCAATTGCATGTTGGATGCTTCGTAAAGGTGGTAGACTTGTCAGCAAATTCTCATTGAACAATTCTCCAAACTCCTTCAATAACTGCTGAATTTCTGTTGGATATTGAGGAGATTTACCCATCTGATCCCTTTTTAAATGCTTAGTTACCAAAGCATACATAATACCCATCTCATTACCTTCAGCTTCAAAATTTTCAGCAGATAAATACCCAGTGATCTTGCTATCTCGCTGTTTGTAGGGCTTGAAGTTGCTGATTTCTTAGTCTCTTCTTTAAGAGGATATAAAGTGTACCTCTTGTTATCCTTGTAGAAAGAATAGGTATTTGGCTTCGTCTTATGAACCATATCGTGATCATACAATCAAGGTCTATCCACAAGAATATGACCAACATCCATTGGCACATCACATAGGGCCTCATCATCCAAGTTATCTCCTATAGTAAATTTCACAAAACATTGAGCAGTTAATGGTACTTCGTGTCTATTCTTTAGCCACCCACTCTTGTAAGGATAAGGATGTTTGTTTGTAGGAAGCTTTAATTTGTTCACTGCCTCTTTTGAAATAATATTTTTCATGCTTCCTTCATCAATGACAGGATCACACACTTTACCTTCACAAACAACTCATGTGCGAAAAATACTTCGCCTCTTCCAATCTTCTGCTTCCTCATTTACTGTTGTTGTCATTACTCTTCATACCACTAATGACTCACCTTGTGCAGGATAAACATTGATTTCCTCTACCTCCTCATACTCATCATAAACAAGTTCTAACTTTTCCCCTAATTCTGCTAAGTTCACCCTTCGTTGTGGGCAAGCAAAAGAAGTGTGTCCTTTTTTTCCACAAGTAAAACATCGAATATGGGAATTGCTGCCTCGTTTATTTGTAGAAGAACCAAAACTGTTTTGTCCTCCATAAGGCATTATACCCTTGCTTTTATCATTCTTTTCAACATTAGTTGCACCTCTATTAGTTTTATTGATTGTGGCAGCCCCTCGATAATTTTGTTGGAATGTTGGATAACCTCTTCTTGCTTCAGAATTATTTTGCCAATGGGTGCTATACAAGGGTTTTCTAATACCATAGCATAAAATCCGTTTGTCTGCTGATAGAGCATATTGACGAGCATCTTCAATGTTGTATAAACGAACTACTCTCATCTCGTCTCTAATAGAATGATTTAAACCAGCAAGATAACGAGAAGTAATTTGTTCGTTACTCTCAGCTAACCCAACCCGAATTGATAAGTTATTGAATTCCGATGTATACTCCTCAACAGTCATGTTATTTTGCTTCAAACAATGAAACTTTTCATATAATTTCATAATATAATCAGCAGGTAAAAATTGCTTTCGTAATTTGCTTTTCATGTGCTCCCAAGTGCTGATTTTAAGCTTACCTTGTCGTGCACGTTGCTCTTCAACTCTCTTCCACCATTGAAGTGCAGTATCCTTTAATTTCAACTTTACAGATAACACTTTTCGATTTTCTGTCATGTTTTCCATTCAAAGTAATTTTTCAAACTAGCTTCCCAATCCAAATATTCTTCCGCATGAAATTTTTCATGAAAATCAGTTTCTTCAATTCTGATTTCTCCACCATTTAAATCAAGAGCATGTAATAACCGACCCTCCAATTCAACTCTTGCCGCTTGATTTGCGGGTCCATCTTCATGAAAGGGGTTCTCGTTCTCAAAATCATCATCATCCTCAATATCTTGAACCTCAAGGGGATTGTGGTCACCTTCCGGATTCTCCATTCGGGCTTCCACAGGTTCCTGACGCTGCAAGGCTTGTACAGCCCGGGTCAAGTCATCAATCATTCTCCGCATCTCTGCCAACTCAACTTGTTGGGGCTGATTGCCTCTACCTCGACCTCTGGCTCGACCAATCATAGTCTCCTAACTCAAATCTTTATAGGATAGTAAGATCGTGTGCTCTGATATCACTTGATGTAGCCGAAAGGTTTAGGGCAATTAGTACTCAACAATTAGGGTTAGAATATGGTTGATTGTGTTGGAATAATAAAAAGATAATTGGGTTTACAAAGAAACCTCTTGAATAAATATTCAAAATAACAAAAGATAATAATAATTTTCTATCTAAGATCACCTATTTATAATAGTTAAGATAAATCCTAATCAAATAGTAATCTTAATCCTAAATAGACTTAAAGTACTAAAATTCTAATAAAGATAGGAAAAAAGAATCTCAAACTAAATAAATAAAATAAAATCCTAAACTAACTAAAATACTAAATAAATTTTCATATGTGCCTGCATCACTCTTCCTCTCTTTTAAGCCCTAATGAATTAGTTACAAGATCTGTCGTAAAATGAGCATTTCCTCCAAACCTTAAATTGCCCAAATGGTTTGTTTTCTCTTATTTGAGATATGCATATCTCTTTCATATTGAGAATTCCTAATTGAAAAAGAAAGTCTTTCCACCAACTTTAAGTTAAACTAAAATTACTTTTGTAAGGACAGTAACTTTATTCTATTTATAAACCTAATTGAAAATAAACAATTTTTAATTTTTTTCTATTTATCATTCAAAGTTATAAATTCCAATAATGCTTTCAAACATGCATAAAGGGTCAAAATCCTCATGAAGCCACGTTGTAAAGAAATTTGGAAAGAGTTTAACACCTCTATGAGGCATAAAAGCATTTTGGTAAACATAGGTGCATTTGTATTATTTAGCTTAGGCCTTAAGTCTGTTTTCTGTGATTTTCCTTTATAATCCTTTCCCTTTCCATTTTTCCATTTTCATCTGTTGCTTAGAATATGTCAATTATTCTGATAAAGTATCCTTACCGATAAAGTTTGCAGACTGTATGTTTTCTTCATGAGGAAAATAATTTAAGGATGTTGCTTTGATATCAGTCAGTATCATTATGATATGGCACTCTCATACTGTATTGTATATTGTGTCAGTCTAAAATATTTGAAATTCATGCATGATGGTTGATTAGCTTGGTTATATCATTACATAACTGTCGTATATTTATACATAAAACCATCTGTCTTATATATTTTTTAGCTTGAAACCTTTCCTTAGAAAAGAGTACTGACGTATTATTAAATTAAAAATGTTGAAAGATTATAAAGTCATTTTATTTATTCAACTTACCTCATCAAATAATTACCGAACATCAGCATAAGACCATCCCCTATCTATTACTTGCTAACTAAGTTGCTCAAATGATGCAAAAGTCACACTTGATGCATGTTGCATAACAGTATTACTCATATGACACTAGTTAGATGATTTTGGTTCAGTTTAACATTTGAAATTTTTGGATGGAAAATTTCAGTCTGTAAGTCAGTCAGTGACTGTAATTTCATGTAAAGTTATTTGGCACTGGATTTATTATTATTGTTCATTTTAACTGATGAGAAATTGTTTATATGAATAAATTTATTTAGGACCAAGAGAACTTAGTGGTGCTGTTGATCTTATAAGTCACTATAAGTTGTTGCCTCACCATGACTTCTTCTGCAAGAGACCTCTTCCTTTGTCAATTTCAGACACACATTATCTTCATAATGTGGTGGGAGACACTGAAATCAGAAAAGGAGAAGGGATGCAGTTGGACCAGCTTATTCAGAATACATCCCACAACAGAGACACTAATGCCCGCATACAGCCTTTTGACCTTGATATTCTTAAGGAGGCTTTCCAGCTGAGAGAATCCACTCCTGTTGAATTGCCATCGGTAAGAAAACTGCTTAGCATTATTTAAGTTTCTTAAGCTAAAGGGCAGTCCTAGGCATTGTGCCATTGTTTAGTAAATCAGTATTTACTCTTATTGACATTTTTATTTCTTCTTTAGTCGTCACCTCGATTGGAGTTCTTAACCATTTGTGTATTTCATAGAGTGAGAAAGGGATTCCTACAATAGCTGGGAAATCAAAGAGTGAAGCCAAAGATAAAGAGAGGAAGCATAAAAAGCACAAAGACAGAGATAAGGAGAAGGATAAAGAGCATAAGAGGCACAAGCACCGTCATAAAGATAAAGATCGAACTAAAGATAAAGACAAGGAAAAAAAGAAGGATAGGAGTGGGCATCATGATTCTGGTGCTGATCACTCAAAAAAGCACCATGAAAAGGTTGGAAGTTGTTACATCTTGCAGCTATTGCTTGATTATTTTGGCCCTGAGTATAGTGTAAAGATTGTTATAGTCCTCTCTAGCATGGCTCTGATGCTTTGCGTAAGGACTCAAAAATTTAATCAGCTAATTTGTCCGTTCTTTGTTTAAGAACGACATTATTTCCATTATGCTATGCATGAGGCATTCTCTTTTGACCATAAAAAACAAGCAATTCTGCCAATGCCAGGAATCAAACTACTGTTGTCTGTCTCCCTTCACACGTTTGCCTTTTGATTTGTGATCAGAAAGTTTATCAAAAAAAAAGTCCCCTTGTTTGAAATTCAGTTACTTTTTAATGGAATTCATATAAAATTCTTTATAATTCACGTAATTTCAGAAAAGGAAGCATGATGGAGATGAAGATCTTAATGATGTTCACAGACACAAAAAAAGTAAGGTAATGCATATCATTCTGGGTTTTGCATTGTTTTGTTGTATTATATGGATTATGTTTTATATTTGTTATATGTTTAGCATTAACTCGCAGTTCTTTCAGGAGTACTGCCCATATACCTTGTCTTCTAACCACTTTTGCTCTCTCTAATCACGCTATAGAATTATTTTGTTACAGCAAAAAAGCTCAAAAATTGATGAAGTTGGTGCAATTAAAGTAGCAGGCTGAAATGGTGGCATTCTATAGTTCATTTGTTGTTTCAGATGGTTGTCAGAGTTTGGAAGGGTTTGCTTAATGTTTTCTACGTTACTTGAGGTGAATGTCCATATTGTGCTGTTTTAGTTGATTCTCATTGTATTTTTCTTGTTCCTCTAAATAATGTACACTGCTAAATGATTATTGAAGTGCAAGAATTTACAGAAACTTATATATGAATATACCCCCTAGATCTACAATAATGTCCTTCACCTCCCTCTATGATGAAACACTATGTACTTCATTCTTATCTCACTCAGGTAATCAGGGTACAATGAATAAATAATTGTGAACACTAAATATTTCATTTTATTAACAGTGGATTAGAGCTGGACTGTTTGCTGCATAATGTTTAGTACAGTTTCTAAAAAATGTTTAAAAATAGTATTTCCATAGCAACTTTGTACATGTAGCTGAGCAACTGGCTTTTATAGAATGTTGTTCCCAACTTTTTCAGTCAAGCCTATGTAGCAAGGGTGGTAAGCAGTGGGTCTGCTAAATTAGTTTTTTTTTTTTTTTTGATGTTGCCAGACAACTCTGTCGCTGAATAGGTTGTGGAATAGCATTGTTTTGCTTCTGTTTGGAAGAAATTACATCGTTAATTAGTTACATATTTCAAATATTCACAATTGTAGTTTTCGGATAAAGATTCTGATGAGCATGAGAAGGATAGTTATTTTTAAAATAAATTATTTCTCGTTCATTTTACTCTTGAATTGATGTAAACATGGCCTATTCTCTTGATAGGATTGAATTTCGATCCTCTTCCCACTATTCATTATGTGACTTGTTATTTATTTATAAGACAGGCTTTATTTGTTATTAGTATTATCCTTTTATCTTGGGCTTTGGGAGTGGGGTTGGGGAAGGGGTGTTTGAATGCCGGTTAGGTTTTAAATGTTGTCTCACTGAGTCTCTTTCTTGTTTTTGTGCAGAGTAGCTTGTAAACTGACTAAAGAATGTGTAGAAGGTGAATTCACCCATTGATGGATATTTCATGCAAGGTATAAGATGCTGAAAAATGGACTTTTTGTATCATAACATTGGGCTAATATAATTGCTGGTAGCTTGCAAAACTTTGATCTTTCTTGTTGTAGCACGTGGATGACTCTGCATGTACACATTGGTGTAGTCTTCTGTGATTTTAGAGGGTTAAAAGCCTAGTTCCGAAATCCTTTTGATTTAGGGATTACAGCTTTTGATTGTAGAAGGAATAGGTATATGGGGCTGTTGTATTAATTACCGCAGTCCTTTTTTGTCATAACCATGTCTAACATCAAATGAGTTCCTAAAAGGTTGTAAGGCACGTCTTTATCACATGGATCCCTAGTTTCTTTCTGTTTCTTCTGGAAGGGGAAGGGGGTGGTAAAAGACAATTGAAAGCCCCTTATAATTGGATCGTCAAGCTAGCATCACAGAAACATGAGGGGCCGCCCTGATACCTGCTGGAATATTATTATTATACGCCCTTTAACAGATTTTTCATCTGTTATCGTGCGAAGCATATTTTGGGGTGACTTTACCGGTCACTCCCTTGTCTGCTGCATGGTTAGTTTGTAATATTATAGATGTACGAGTTTAGTGAAGAAGGGTGTGGTCATCGGCATTCGTTAGTAATCTGAAGTGGAATTAGCTTCTGACTGAAATTTTCCAGCTGTGAACAGAATCAAAGGAGCGCCACCTCTATTTTTCAGATTATAGATAGATGACTAATGATTTTGATACTAATAAATTCAACCTTTTTCTAATCATTTGGTATTTGAGTATACTGCTCTGTATGTGTAAAACCAAACAAGTGATTGGACTTTGGAATTAAAATAGACATCAGAAGCCCTAAAAACAATGTCAGTCAACACGACAAAGATTCTAAATCGATAGTCAGCCAATGAATTCTTTTATTTATGCAAGTAGTAGCTATTTGATCGAATGCCGCCATCACCATGTTCAAAGTTGAGTTGGCTCATTTTCTTTGACGGTGGAGGGCCAGCGCCTCAAAGATTACCAATTTTCGTTACTTTTGAGAATGTGGTTAATAAGCATGACAGACAGAAATGACGAGCCCCCGACAATCATAATCAAAACACAAAAAGGGTAAAATATGGTGTTATCAAACCATACTATTATTTTTGGCTTTTGGCTATCAAATAAACAAAAAGGCATTAGGGTATGCCTCTTTGGAAACTGGTCTTAGAGCCAGTGACATCGTAATCTAGGCTTTGAGAGGTCCACAAGTAAAAATACGTTCGACAATGGAAAGTTCTTGATAGCCTAAAAATAATGCTATTATATATTTATTTATTTATTTGGGATGTGCCTCTTCTAAAAGAAGCAATCCATCTGCTCAAAACTACAAAGGAAGCCATGTAGCGACAAAAAGAATTATGGAATCCAAAACAATTGTTAGTGCATTATTATTATTATGGAGGAAAGAAGTCTAGTTGTTTCCCATGTGAAATGAATTTAGGCCATCAAGGGCTTCTCCTTCTCCCCATCATCATATAAATCAATTGTGGGAATATATATAAAACCGTCAAGAAATTCATCATTGGAGCCAGTTAAAGATGAAAGGCTTACACATATTCATGTAGGATAATATCTTATAACAAGTAACCAACGGTAGTTCGAGATACAATGATTAACTTCGCGCCCTTTATTCCTTAACGGTCCTAGGCACTAATAATGCTTCCCAAGGCCCTATGAAATTGGAGTTATTATTGATTTTGGTTGCAATAATGACCCTAAATTTATGGTCATAACAAAGACATTAAAGAAAATCTTTCTAGTTTACCCCTGAGTATTTTATCTGCTGGAAAAATTTAGCCTGAAAATGTGTTAAGTTGCAAATAAGAGTACTAGTGTTGTTACCATATATTAAGCAAAAAGCAATAGCAACTTGATCTTGAATATTCTTTTGCTTTATAATTGCTCTCCCATGCTCTAAAAATCACCATCAACTTTCCCTTTATTCCCCTTTGTTCTTTCATTTGCTTTTTCCAGACAAATAAAGGGCCCTTTGTTTTTTGACAGCAAGTGAGACTGCTCCTTACCTTATCCCTCACATTTCTTGCTTTCTTATTTGCATACATGGTGAACAATTATGCTGTGGTACAAGAACTTCGGTCCACTTTCATTTTCCCCTGCTTTTCTCTCCCCTTTTCCTTTTTCGGTCTATCTTGTTTAGTAAGTATCCTATAAAGTTTGCGCCTGCAAAAATCTAAGATGCTGCACTTACCCTAAACCCGTTACTCACAGAAAGAAATAGATTCCAAACATCCAAGCTTGAGGATGTTGCCAGGAGTATATAGCTCATCTCAAGTACCTCATGCAGCCTTTTTCCTACGTCGTTGTTATTATTTTAAAGACGACAAACTCTTTATTCATATTATGTCTTAAAATCTATATAATACACACATATTTAAAATAGAATATCAAACAATAAATATGTCATGTTTTAAATAATTATTATTTACGTTAATTTTCAGATATCAAATGTTATTTCCGCATGTATGTAAAGTGTCGAAAAAGTTTCGAATATAAACACATTAAGCTAAATAGATGAGTCCATGCATGTAACATTTTGTTTCTTACTTTTGCTATATGAAGTGAAGGGGCATGAAATCACAATTTAGAACCAACAAGTTGGTCTCTCTATACCGTGCACTGTGACTTTTGTGTATATCACCTTAGATCAAATCTTGATAAATTGCTACAGAAATGACAAAATGTGTTAGGTAGCGGCCACGTTCAAATATATAGATATATGCATAATGCGTGCAGCAAGACATAGACCCGCCACCCAGAGTTTCTGAACCTTTTCTCATGCCACCGGCTAGAATACAAATACAACAACTACAACTATATGTAAATTTTAGTCTTCCCTAGCTCTTGTTGGACAATAACATTATCATCCGCCCTGCTTTAGGTGAGTGTTTACTCTTGTTTAAGGTGGCTGGTGGATTCATTTTTGTCCAATTCTTGACAGGTTTTCATTTATTAATCACCCCAAAGAAAAAGGATCATCATTTTTATGTGGAAATGTTCGAATAGAAAAAAGGGGCGTGGCTGATATGATGCCCTACAGATGAGGAAAGGAAAAAGGAAGAACACAAAATCTTGGGCCTGACCTTTTAAAATCGTTCAACTTTTGGTTGGGGAGAGCGGACTCACTTTCGAAGCTTTCGGTATTTCCTATAAATTTTAAAGTCCAAAAGAATGAAGAGAAAGTCACTAGGATTTGAAAACCCAATCAAATGTGGGATCAAAAGGGTTTTGAGGACAAAAATTAGGCAGTGACAGAATCCTCAAGATATACCCTACTGGATGCCTAGCCTAAACATATAATAATGATTTGTGGTTAAGGCAACAGCAGACATGATTGCACTCTGGGGTTTAGGGAATTTTGCACAATTTATCACCCTTTTGAGCTTAAACAAATAAAGTAATCTGCAATATTAGCATAAAAAAATTGGGATAAAGCTAAACCTGAAATTTTGTATTTTTATATTTATTTGAGTATTTAATCCAATACTAAAATGTATAAGGCTCGAATTTAATCTCTCCTAATAATTATATTTTATTTAAAAAAGAGCTTCACAAATTAATCAAACATTTGTCTCCATAACAAAGAAAAAATAGTCTAAAATGTTTAAATTTCAAACTTAAGCCTTACTATATAAAAGATTTTTGGCCCAAAAAGGGAAGAAAAAGTCAAAAAGGAAATATCATGCCAACTATATATGTTGTTGTAAAATTTGGCTTGACCCGACTTCCTTATCTATTTTGTAAGATTAATGGCAAGGAATGGATACTAATTATCATAGTCACTTTCAAAGAAATTGACATTGCTGGCCTCCCTTCCTGTATTTGCATCTTTCCCTTCAACTCGCGTAACATCGCCCGGAGGTTTCCAGGTTGGTTAATGTCAACACATTTTCTCATATCCTGGTTTCTATAAAATATTTAATAATTCAACTTAGAGAATAAGGGATAATTTGAAAGTACGTGTTGCTCTTAATTGTACTTTAACACTGTAATTAGTCTCTTACTTCATCTCTAATTATAACCCTAATACATATGGTTTCTTCGGTATATCACCATGCACTAATTAAGTATTCTATTTGTAATATAAGATAGCTAATTTGTTAGGTGACGAAGCATGATGGGATGAAATGACTGCTTGGCACCACTTTTGTCTGAAAACTTTTGAAAATCCTGACCACCTCTAACGCAAAGCTAGAAAAAAAGTATGTTGCATGATGCTCCCGAAAAGAAATTAAAGTACCATTCACGTAATTATATATATATGTACTGAATATTGAGTATATTTGACAAAATAATGAGGAATACATTTCCCCTTTTGCACATGCTTGTGTGTAGGAGTCATGCAATGCAGCCCATTTTTTGTAAGGAAAAGAGTACAAATACTGTGCAATTATTTCGCTTCATCATGGAATTGTTTCTTCAATCATAATATACACCATTGGGTATGTTACATATAAATCAAAAATATATATATATAAAGAACAATCTACACCCCCTTGCTTGTTAGCATACGGTATTTTAAGCAATCTCGTATGTTACAAGAAATTGTTTAAGAAATTGTTATAAGTTAAATGGATACAACTTATAACATGTTTTTGCAATTCATTTTCAATAGGAGGATGTATATAATAAATAAGAACAGAGTCAAAGAGGTAGTAGATAATGACAGCCGTCACTCTTTAATTTGTAACTTTTTTTAATTATTTGTGTAAAAACTTGATCTATATATATATATGTATATAGTATAATTATTTTTATTATTACCTTTTAATTATTTTTCATATAAAATTTTGAATAAACACATTCGCACTCATTCCTTTGTAAAATCCAAACACTCTGATCAGTGATTGACTGAATAGTTTAACAGAAGAAGAAGCCTAATCAGTGAGGCAATCACAGGCAGAGGTTCTGAAAATTATATTGATTGATGTCGGCTCGATGGTGGTGCTAATGCCATACATAGAGGGAAAACAAACCTCAATTAATCATCTTCCAATCATTTATACTAATAAGTCATTACAATAATAACAATAAAACATACTAGTTATGGGCATAAACAGACGGCAGAGGATGGTTCGGTGAGATCCACGAATATTACAATTTAGATCAAAACAAAAAATAAAAACAGGAAAATGGGGCTTAAAGAGTTAAGAGTCGCCAAGTCCCCAGTGACAGGAATCAAAAGGGGGTGGGGTGGCACAACTACAGCTACGAGTCATGGGTTTTGTTTATTTAGGCTTTGATTTGGGTTGTTGTTGGGTCACTGCGTCAGCGTCAAATGAAGGTGAAAGTGTCGGTGCTATAAGGAGGGAGTCCGTTCCCACATGTGCTCACTGTTTCCAAATACTTGCAGGTTTCTAATTTGTTTTTGTTTACGTCTCTGTAATTCCCCATAAATGCTTTTTGCGGAATCCAAGTTTTGTACTACTGCTGCTTCCACTGCTATATTCTGCATTCGTACAAAGCCATATCGGATTTTCTAGGTTTCTTTCTTTCGCCATATAATCAAAACCGTTGTGCAAGACCAAGAAAAAAATTCAAGGGCAAATAAATTGTTAAGCGGTTTCAATCAGATTAGGAGGCAAATAATGTTAAGAATCAACCTTAACCTATTATTAATGAAGAATGAACCCATTATTATATTGTTAGTTTGTACATCTTATCATCCATGCCGTCTCATATAAAAAGGTGGTTAATGTTCAAAGGCCAGTGAGAAATAAAAAAAGAGAGTGAGGGTGAGTGACGGGGGCGTGAAACTATCGAAGCCCTGGAGGCCAATCACTCGAACGCAAGTACATTTGAGTGAGGCCGTTTTAATTGACCAAAAATCGCGGCCCGTAAATGTCGGTAAACTGTGAAGAGTGTAAAGCCACGCCTTTCTACAAAATTTTGTCAACCACATTCCGCTCCACTGTATTTCTCACTGCATTTTTGGACAGTTGCTTAAGACTGTGTTTGGAGAAAATAAAATTTGGAGAGTTACTGTTGGGGATAAATCATCTTTTCTGCCTTATTTGAATGGGACAAAAAATTACAACCTATTTTTCTCGCTCATGCTCGTCCTTTGATTCCACGTTTTTGGTATGTTATTTCCTTCTCTTTGTTTTTTTTTTTTCTTCTTTCTCATCAGGCCTCAAATAATTTGACCTTGTTAATACTAAAACTTGATCACAGTGCCGTTGGAGTTTCTTTTCTTTCTTTCTTGGCTACTCTCCATACAAATTAGATATTATTATATCAGAAAAGGATCGTCATTGTTGTGTACCATGGCCTTGTAATATTCATTGTCTTCCCAATAAACATGTTTATAAAGTAAAAGATCATTTTTAAAAATAATTTGAAGAGTCACATGCTCACATTTCATTTCTCATTGATTGATGTGTAATTTGTGACACAAGACTTAACTTACTATTTTTAATGATACGAGATTCATCACTTTTATATAAAAAAAAATTTATAAAAACTGTTGTGAGATCATATCGGTAAATTACATTCCTCTACTTTATAAGACAATAAAAAAAAAATTTTATTTAACGCTTATAACTTTTCTTAAAAAGAATTAAGGATCCTCCTACTTTTCGGATTTTGTTGTTTGCGTAGGAAAAATCTTTAATTATGCAAGGGAAAAATCTAGTGTAGGAGAGGAAAGGAACAAGGGGGTGAGAGAGAGAGAGGGATTGTTTTTTCTTAGGATTGCCAGGAAAGAGACTTTTTGGATAAAAGCTTAAGTCGCACTCACGCATTCAGTATCACTTTGAACACAAGTAAGTATTTCGAAAGAAAGTTTCAAGTGTGGATTTGGGGGGGAATATGCATCTGCTTTAGTTGATCACGTAAAAGGTTATCTCCCTTCAACATTTCTCTAATTGATAAAAGTTGATTACTCACAAGTGTTCTTCTTTAACTTTATATGCGTAACACATATTACCTCTAATCAAGGAAGAAGAAACTTGGACACCTTTAGTGACCCAGGATTCTATTATTAGTAGCTGAGGAAACCATCTCCTTGGATTTAGCTTTCAATGTTGATAATGATAACAATAACGGTGACAGCAAGCAAAAAACACTAGAGGATTCTCAAGAGTAAATTGGGAATCGAAGGCCGTGATATGGTGGTGAGGTGAAGAGGGGCACATGAGACCACATAGGATAGTTTCTGTTCAGATGTGCCCTTGTTTTGTTGGTTGTGAATAGAACTAATCTCATCGCATCAAAGCATCACGCTCAGTCTAAGCGACTCTAATACAAACACACAAAGAAAAGAAAGGAAATAAAGAAAATCGCCCTCCCCAACTGCACCAGCAGAATCTTAGCTGGATGCACCTCCCTCGTCTTTCATCTTTCTGCTACTGCTACTACTACTACTGCTCTCTTTCACCAACCTTTCCCTTTCCCCCCCGTCTCACAAGAGAACAGAAAAGAAAAGAAACAAATAGTCCCCACATATCTCACACCATTAACTCCATTTCTTCCATTCCTTCTCTCTCCCCCCTCCCCAGACCTGCAAAAGCACAATGCTCTCCTCCTCCTGCTTCTGCTTCTTCTTCTTCTTCTTCTTGTCCTTGTTCTTATCATGTGCCTCACTTCACATTCCTACCCGTAGGATCCTCCATCAACCTTTCTTTCCCTTAGATTCTATCCCTCCATCGGAGCCTCCTTCTCCTTCTCGTCCTTCCCCTCCCACTCCCAAGTATCCTTTCTCTTCTTCTACTTCCACCCCTCCCGATTCCCCCTTTTTCCCTGCATTCCCTTCCGCTCCCCCTCCTCCATCTCCGTCCTCTTTCGCATCCTTCCCTGCCAACATCTCCTCCCTCATCCTCCCCCACACTCCCACTCCCAAACGCAATTCCCAAAAACTCCTCATCCTCGCAATCGCCGCCGTCATTTCCGCCACCATTGTTGCCGCCCTTATCGTGTTTTTCTACTGCCGACGCCGTAGGCAAAAACGTAATTTCTTTGACGATAACAAGACCTTAACATCAGACAACAGCAGCAGATTATACCCCAATAGCAATAACAACCCCAACAGCAATGTTGATGCTCGTAAGCTGAGAACAACTTCCACAACCAGTTCCGAATTCCTTTATTTGGGCACTTTGGTAAATTCAAGAGGTGGAATCGACGATGGCTCCAATAATTCGCGAGGCGACGCCCGGTTGGATCCGAGGAAAATGGACTCGCCGGAGCTCCAGCCGTTACCGCCTTTGTCTCGACAGAACACGGGTCGGAACTTTCGAGACGGTGAAGTGCAGTCGCTTACAGAAGAAGAAGAAGAAGAGTTTTATTCGCCGAGAGGGTCGTTGGGCGGTCGGGAGAGTTCTAGTGGAACGGGATCCGGGTCAAGAAGAGTGTTTTCGGCGATTGCTGCAAAAAGCATACAGTCTAGTAGTACTTGTTCGTGTTCATCTTCGAGTTCGGGTTCACCCGCCAGGTCTCGGTCTCTTAGTATTTCTCCGCCGGTTAGTTTGAGTCCGGGAAGATCCGACCCGAAATCTCCAGAACTCCTGCAAGTTCAACCTTCTTTGTCTCCGGAGAGGATTTTAGCTGACTCACCAAGAGTTTCGAATGCGTCCAATGGAAATGCACAATCTCCCTCGCTGACTTTAACTTCTACATCACCGGATAGGGTGTTTGTAAAAGAATCAGATGATCAGAGGGTGCATTCTCCTTCCTTGTCTCCGATATTGGTCGAGAACCCAAATTCATCTGTTGTCCCGGATCGTAATATGGGGTCACCTTCGCTGTCTTCGGCTACAACTTCACCAAATAGAGTGTTGATAGAGAAGCTAGATGCATCTATTAGGAATTTTAATGATTTGGTTCAGAATATGAGGACTCCGTTGATTATATCTTCAGCCGCTACTAGTTCACCGGCTAAAGAACCTCCAATAAATGATCTGGCTCGATACGAGACAAGGTCTCCGTCAGCTTGTTCAACTTCTACTTCACCTGATAGAAACGTGGCAAACAATCTAAGTAAATTCCCGAGAATGGTGAATGATATGGGTCGAAATGTAGTACGGTCTCCTTTACTGACGTCAGCCTCTACATCCCCAGACAGAGCTTTGAACGAGAGTGAACAGTCTCCTTTACTATCATCGGCTTCGTCATCACCAGACAGAGCTTTCGAGAAAAGCCCAGAGATGTCTTCTTCACCTGATAGAAACGTGGTAAACAATCTGAGTGAATTCCCGGGAATGGTTAATGATATGGGTCGAAATGTTGTACGGTCTCCTTTACTGTCGTCAGCTTCTACATCCCCAGGCAGAGCTTTGAACGAGAATGAGCGGTCTCCTTTGCTATCATCGGCTTCGTCATCACCAGACAGAGCTTTCGAGAAAAGCCCAGAGATGTCTCCCTTGATGGTTGGCGTTTCGAATTGCAATAAGGGTTCTTTGTCATCTTCGGCTACTACATCACCAGGAAGAGATTTGGAGAAAAGTCCTGATGCATGTCCGGTTAGAATTAGCAGGGCTTTAGAGAAGCCTATCTTGACTCCACCGCCGCCGCCACCACCTCCGCCACCTCCAAAGCAACGACGGCTCTGGGAAAAGCCAGTTTCCTCAGTATCTTTTGCACAACAGATATCGAAGCCGCCTACTCTAATGCCCCCTTCCATGCCGTTTATGACACAAAACTCAATTAAGATTTCTCCTGTCGAGTTGCCAACGAGTTCTGAGCCGGAGGCAGTGGAGGAGGTAGACGAGGCTTCGAAACCCAAGTTAAAGCCGTTACATTGGGATAAAGTACGAGCCAGCTCTGATCGTGAAATGGTGTGGGATCACCTCAGATCAAGCTCATTTAAGTACGATTGCAACCTCTCCTTAACTGCGGAGTTCTTGCTTTAGTGGTTTTATTTTAGTTGAATTAAGCTTTTTCATGCGGTTCTACTTCATTCTTGAATAATTTGATAAGAGTTTGGTTTTTGCAGGTTGAATGAGGAGATGATTGAAACACTATTTGTTGTAAACACACCGAATTCTAAACCAAAGCAAACAACTCCACGCTCTGTTCTTCCATCACCAAATCAAGAGAATAGAGTGCTGGATCCCAAAAAGGCACAGAACATTGCAATTTTGTTGCGGGCACTCAATGTGACTGTGGAGGAAGTTTGTGAAGCCCTTCTAGAAGGTAAAATTGTTATTTAAAAATATCAAATATGACATTTTGGTTCATTGGTTGCAATTATTGTTCAAATATTGTAGATTTTAAGACATAAAGGTCCATAACTTACACGTAGGTCATTAAGCTGGCCTGTTGTTATGGTATTTTGTCTTCTGCTCCTCTAGCTTTACTTAAAGAATTTTTTCAGCTGAAGTTGTCGCTGAATTTACTGGTTTTGTTACAGCTTTGGATCAATGCGTAACAGTTCATGGTGCAAGGTTTTGAATGAAAGTTATTAGTATAGTTTAAGTTTGGATTACTTCAGAAACTTTTTCCCATTTAAAACATATAATTTGCATTTCTAGCATTGCTGTGGTGCAAACTACTGAGGATTGAATTGTTTATCTTAATATGATTGATTGCTTTAATTTCCAAATGGTTTTCAGTAATTTGCATTGTTTTGTTTAACTGAGGATCCTGAATTAAATGGTTCACTAGTTTTTGAATGAAGCCAACTCTTGTGAAATAGTTGGCTTTCAGTATATACTAAGAAAGATATTCTCACTGAATGCTTATTTGTAACTTTATATTGTGCAAGACAATAAGCAGACAACTTTATATTGTGCAAGACAATAAGCAGACAACTTTATATTTTTGGCAACCCTTGCTCTTTTGAGCTTGCATTGACAGCTTTAATATCCTTGCCCATGATCAACCACATGGTTTCCTATCTCTTGAATTGTTCTGTATGGGACTAAAAATCACATCTATGATGATTCAGGTAATGCAGATACACTTGGCACGGAACTTCTTGAAAGTTTATTGAAAATGGCTCCAACAAAGGAAGAAGAACGTAAGTTGAAGGAGTACAAAGATGACTCGCCAGTCAAGCTCTGTCCCGCTGAGAAATTTTTGAAAACTGTTCTTGATATACCGTTTGCATTTAAAAGGTTGGATGCAATGCTGTACATAGCCAACTTTGACTCTGAAGTTGAATACCTCAAAAAGTCTTTTGAAACTCTAGAGGTAATTCAACTCAATTCAATACACTGTCTGTTTTGCACATTTTCTTGCCGTCTTCCTCCAATTTTCTGCTTTTGTTAGTTGCTTATTTCCGCTTGTGTTAAAAGGTGGATATTATCCAACTACCATATCCTTCATTGTCATTTAGAAATTTTCAACTCCTAAGACTACAGATATCAATGACTATTGAAAAACTTTGTCAAAGTTTGTCTCCGAAGTAAAATATGAATGACTAATTGATTGTGCCTTGACTTTAGGTTATTTCTTGCCTGACTGCCTGATCAATCCATAAACTTGTATAGACATTTTAACAGGAAAAATATTAAGATCCAATATGTACTTTTTTTTCTCTTTATAATTTGGCTGTTGTAATCATTGCAATAGTCTAAAAGATATTGTGTGTATGTGTGTTCACTTACCTGAGCATACTAGCAATGCATCTTTCCACAGAATACTGTCAATGCTAAATCCTGTTATTTAATGATGGATTAATGAAGCGAGTATTGCTTGATCATGAATTATCTTCAGCTGTATCTCATTTCATTTTCCTTTTCACAGGCTGCTTGTGAGGAATTGAGAAACAGTAGGATGTTTTTGAAGCTTCTAGAGGCTGTGCTCAAGACTGGGAACCGCATGAATGTTGGGACAAACCGTGGTGATGCCCATGCCTTTAAACTTGATACGCTCCTTAAGCTTGTTGATGTCAAGGGTGCGGATGGGAAGACCACACTTTTGCATTTTGTTGTACAAGAAATCATAAGAACTGAGGGTGCTCGGCTTTCAAATGCCAACCAAAGCCAAACACCAAACTCCACTTTAAATGAAGATGCTCGGTGTAGGAAGCTTGGTTTACAAGTTGTTTCTGGTCTCAGTTCAGAGCTCACCAATGTGAAGAAAGCTGCTGCAATGGATTCTGAGGTACTTAGTGGTGATGTCTCTAAGCTTTCTAGGGGCCTTGGAAACATCAGCGAGGTTCTAAAATTAAATGAAACGATGGGGTCAGATGAGAGCAGCAAGAAACTTTCAGAATCAATGAACAGGTTTATGGAAATGGCCGAGGAGGAGATTATAAGGATTCAAGCCCATGAAAGTGTGGCTCTATCTCTAGTGAAGGAGATTACAGAATACTTCCATGGGAACTCAGCAAAGGAAGAAGCCCACCCATTTAGAATATTTTTGGTGGTGAGAGATTTCCTTGCAGTTCTTGATCGGGTATGCAAGGAAGTTGGCATGATAAATGAACGAACTATTATTAGTTCTGCTCATAAATTCCCAGTTCCAGTGAATCCAATGATGCCACAAGTTTTTCCAGTTCCCGTGAATCCGATGCTGCAACAAGCATTTCCCGGATTACAGGGCAGGCCGCACTATGGTTCTGATGATGGGACTGCATCACCATAGTGTTTGCAGCTTGTAAACAGGTTGAAACTTATAGGTAGAAGCTGCCTGCCAACATTGGGTGGTCTGGGTTTGGAGCTTGTATGGCCTGGCCTGCAAGGTCTTTTGTAATTTATTTATTTATTTTTTCTTATTTTTGTATCTGTATAAATCCATGTACAATATTTTGGGAACGGTTTTGTTATTAGATAAATATACGAGAGGAGATTTTCTTGGGCAAGAAGCGAGGCAGTCTGCTGGATTAGTTGGATGTGTTGTAAGCCTATCAGAAACTTGGTTTATGCAGAGGCCTTTTAAACATAGGAGAGAATACTAGAGCAAATTTTCTGTTATATACAATAAGTCTTTTATCCATCATTCCGGGTATGTTTGTGAAGAACTGTACATTTGAACAAAGACTTTATTTTAGAGTTGCCTGAATTTGGGATTGAACTGAACAGTGGCTTTGTAAAAATGTGTAATATCATGATCCAAACAGCTTGTCAATGCGCAATAAATCAGAAAAGAATGGAACGACAACAAGGGTTAAAGGCTAAACTGAAGTTCATCTAAACAGACATCATATCTGAAAAATGTTTAGAGTGCTTCATCACATAATACTTGTGATGCTTAAAGGGAAATATGACTAAATCAGACACCCATCAGGCTCATGCCCCCACAATATAACCAGCCACGTTTATTTATGTCTTAGATAGTTCAAACTATCTCAAATTTAAGTAATAACATCTGCAGCTTATATTAGAAAACACCATTTGCTCCTGCATCACTGATTTTGACGTGTCAGCAGCTCAGCATCCATACGCTCTATAATACGACGTGCCTCTTCCTCTGTTGCAGGAACTACGTTTCGAATCTTAAATCCATTCTTTGTGGCCTTCGCCTCAGGCCGTAAAGTGAAAGTGAAATAAAATGTATTCGATACCTGCTTAGTGGATTCATATAGACAAAGATATAATATGTTACTATGTAACTGAGAATTTTGGGAATATGGAATTAGTAAGACAGTTGCCTTGTGTTCTGTAACAGTGCAGTCTGTCTGCAGTGGTTTACCTCGCTAGATCTGATCTCAGGCCTTGTAACATGAGCAACAACTTCAACATTAATTAGCGGTTGATCTGGATTCTCAAGTTCTGTGTACAGAACACATGACTTCAAACGTAGGAAATCCCCTACATCAACCTGCTCAAAAACATGTATTCTTCACTTAAGCAATAAAATTTCCCCAAAAGATTAATGGATAACTCGATGTCTTCTATATAAAGCTAACATCCATCCAAACACATCAATAATTAGCTAAAGTACATCATGGGTAAAGGCAAGTTAGTTTTAGTTCCCTAAACAGAGTGGGAATGCAAATAAAAGAAGCTGAAACATGTTGCGCTATATATTCAAGGACACTTAATATTGCATCTGAAAATTTCTTCGTTTTCCGTTTCACAAGGATATGCTTAAAATAATGATTGAAGGCCGAGGAAGAAAGAAAAAGGGAAGGGAGTGGGGAGGGTTGGGGGTGTTGAAAAGATTGGAGCACACTCCAATGATCTTCAAACAACACCAAGCATGAAATGTAAGAAGAAGAAACAAGTCCCAAATGTTAAATTGCATAGAGTGACTAACTGTGTGGCCCTTGCATTTCATATATAAGGATCTCTCTCCCCCCCCTCTCTCTCTCTGAGTCACGATTAAGTTAATGCTAAAAGCTCCATAAAAACCAGAAAGGAACTTACAGGTCTTAAGAAATCAACATGATCAACTTCTAGAAAGCAAGGCACCAGTCCAGCAAAGGCATAAGCTGTTGAGAAAGCTAACTCAAATGCTCGGTGCATTAAAAAACCTCCAAAAATTCGACCATGGATGTTCCTTTGCTGTGGTTGGCAAATCATAGCGTTTTCAAGGTGGGTATCCCTTAGAAGAATGCTGTCTCGATCAGCTAAGGCTGGCATATCACAGAAGATTCGGCCCTCGGCCAAGAGTGATTCTAGTCTATTTACCTCCCCATTTTCAAACTCTCTTCTATCTATTCTTTTCCGTTTTCTCAATTTGCTTCTGGCTTCAGCTTCTTCAAAGAGAAACTTCTCATGCTCAGTTTCTGGTGAAAGCCGGTTAACAGGAGCAGCTTTCCCAGTCTTAGAGTCACGGGCCACAAAGATGAAGTTGGCTGTTAGAGCTACTGAATCTGAAACATCTGAGTCTTCTGCATGAAATAACATTATCTAATTAAAGCGTAACTCATCACAGCTAAACTTAAAGCTAATATGTCTATAAAGGGAAGACTTTTCTGAAGAATTACACTGCTAGCAGCTGTGCAGTCTCATAAACTACCTATTATTTCTCATAACTCAAAGAAAAGTAACCTGTACATATGTTATGGAATTTCAGTGCCATTAACAAGACTATCAAAACATGTCAGCGGACAGGGAGAACTTTAGTGTGAGAAGGAATAACCTAAATTTTATGTCAGTTCCATATGCTATCTTTGCGTGTGGAAAAAAATATCATTTAAGTAGAAATTGTCACTGTCACAGCTCACAACAGAAGATAAATGATACTTCAGCACTCAAAGAGTAAAAGTTGCATAAATGTCAGCGGAAAATGTGCTTCTACTTAAAGGACAACATGTGAATTGTGCGGACAATGTTTATATATATGCATATTAACTAGGTTTTAAATGATAAAATCTTTTAATTTTTTTCCTTTCAGCATGACAAAAAACAGAGGGGGGTGGGAGGGGGGGCGGGGGGGAGTAAATATCTATATCAGATAGAACAGAAGTTTTCTGGTAAGACACAGGTACAGCTTTTCTAGATATGGAATGAATAACAGAAAATGACTACGTAGATCTAGCAGGAAGCCCTCAAGGAGGAAATATAGAGCTAATATGTAGATGATCTGAGGATGAAAGCAAATAAGGCTCTCAAAAATTTGAAGGAAGCTTGTCAATTATTGTCAACTAAAGTACAAGTTATAAAATGAAGTCTGTAAGGAATTTAGTATTATCGATAAAAGTAAGTGACAGAACCGAAACTAGGATAGTTCCATGCCATGCTTTGACTTGAATTTTCACTAGAACTGAGTTTAACTACTAAGCATTGAGAGTTTAGATGGATCTAAACGTTAATACTGTATTCTAAGTCACACCATTATGTTCCACAGTCTGGGCAAAGCTCAAAATTTTAGGAAAATCTACAACTAACTTGCTACAATGATTTATATCTGAAACATCAGCAAATGCAAATGAAAAAGTTAAAAGGAATTATGGATACCATATGGAAAAGTTTATAATGTGTTAATGATTTGTACCAGAATATATCTCTGCGAATATTGAATTCATATATCATTTATATGGAATTCCAATCAGCTAATCTTCAAATTGCTTGATGGAAATGCAAAGTCATGATTTTCTCCCTTCCTTAAAGTAGATGCTACAATATAAATGTTTCCAACTATCTTTTTCATTTTTCTGGTACCAGAATGAAAGTTTTCAATTTGAAAGCTAATCATACACTTAAGATAAAAGCACCTTTTGTGGACTGAATAACTTCGAGTTGAATCTCAATCGATGACCTCCCGACCCATATGACAGAACCAACTATTTTCAGATCAATGTCAACACTAATAGGCTTCTTCAAAACAATCTTGTCAACAGAAGCTGTGACCAGCATGAGAGGCCTGGTTGTGCTATCATCATCTGAACAATGCTAATTTACAAACGAACGAACAACACAACACAACTTTAGCCATTCAAAAAGGTTGCACATTTGTAGTCTCCAAAATATAAAGAACGAGCTTTGTAAAAAGAGTACCTTGACAGAGATAGTCCCAGCTAAAGCGTCAAGGTCTTCAAGCAACTTCCCAATTCTAACCTCATTCCAGGGATCCCTATATTGTTCTCGCAAAATATAATCTGATGACAAGTTATAACGGATGCTGGTCCTGCTTTGAGAAGGAGTTTTGGTGAGCAACTCACTCTGAGGGGGCGCATCTTTTGGTGGGTCACGGAGTCTCTCAAATATTTGGGACCTTGCTTCCCATAGAGCATTGGTTACTGGTGAATGGTACATTCCAGGCCATAGGCTTATGGGCTTCCTGGTCGAGGAGGACTTTGAGTCGTTGGCCGGAGGAGAATTGTCAAAGGGAGAGGCAAAAGTCGAAACTACAGGGATGGTGTTAGGAGATGAGCAATTAAACTCCATGGAACAGGAATTTCAGGTGATTCCTGGAAATGGGTTGGTGAGAATTTTGATGGTTTGAAGAGGTTTCAAAATTGGGTTAGTCGTCGTAGATGTGAGGAAGATTTTCTTTCAGCTTAACCGAAGCAGTTAAACTTTTGATTTTTGATATCCTGCAAGAAATTATACAAGTGGGACAAAGGTTTTGTTGTTGAGTCTGGGGTTATTTACTGCTCTTAAACAATTGCTGTAGTCTGTAGAGAGAAGAAAGACTTGGGTCCTTTCCGTTGATGCTGGAGTCTACACAGGCCTGGCCTTGCTTGTTTCGCTTTCGCGGACAGTTGTGAAGACTAAAGAGGGCTTCCCTTGTCAATTGCCACTTGTCATCAAAATTGTAATTTTCTTTTGTTGAAATTGGAATTTTCCCCACTCCCGCGCCTGATGTGTGCTCCTCTATTCCTACTGTTTTGGAGCTCACCATAGCCTAGTTAGCATGGTTGTTAAATCCACACAAATTTTGTTTTTTAGTTTACTGTCGTATCATATGATAAGATAATCATATGATAAGATATGATAAAAAAATTTAAAATTCATTATAAATAATAATATATATATATAAAATAAAAATTTAAAAAATATTATATTTTTATAAAATTGAAAATTATAAAACATAAATTGAAAAGATGATTATTTTTTAATTTAAATTTTCAATATATTCCGTAATAATATACATTTTTAAATAANTATAAAACATAAATTGAAAAGATGATTATTTTTTTAATTTAAATTTTCAATATATTCCGTAATAATATACATTTTTTAAATAAACTATATTATTTTTATATTAATTTATTGATTAACAAAAAACATTTATCATGTTAAAATTAAAAACGAATTCTATTTTTTAGTTTTTGTTGTTTAAAATTTAAAGATTAAAGCACATAAAATATAATTTCTCATATTTCAACTTAAAAAATAAAAAAAAATAAAAATTTTAATAATTAATTAAAATTAAGTTTATAAAAAATATATCGACTGTATCGTATAATACATCACGTATCGTATGATACGTCATATATCATAAAATATGTATTACATTATACGATATGTTTTTAATACTTAATCAAATGCGATATAATTATACATATATATTGTTTTCTACTAATATCGTATTGTATCATATGATATATATCGCGTATGTGCGATAATGATAACTATACTAATTAGGGTAGTTTGATCTCATAATGCAGCAGCTGGCATTTATAGGTGAAGGACTCTTACAATTGCATAAATGAGTAAAACAGCCCATCAGAGCAAAAAATAAAAAATGGCATCTGCCAACTCTCTATCTAATCGCTTTTTGATAATGATTTATCATTTGAGGTTGAGAAATGTCTCGTAAATTTGTGGGCTTTAAACAATTTTGTAGTGTACAAATATAAAACCTTTTGAGCATCCCTTTTGAAAGCTGCATATCATTCAGTATAAGAATAAATGAAAAATAAATTTGTTTAACCCTCTCTTTTTTATGCTTTTAATTAATTTTAATGGAGTGACTACAAAATTTGTACTACTTCATGTAAATTAATATAAACCTAGCTCTTCTATAAATAATTGAGTAGGATCCATTGATGCCAGTTTTTATTGAGTGGGGTCATGACTATTATGCCATTGCTAGGAGAGAGTCTTTTCCGTGTTCGAGGTAGGCCTCGCAGTTATTAAGCACACGCATCCATCAAGATGGACCACAACCACACAACTCCCTCGGCTGCGAGTAGTGCAGTTCCTATAGATCATCATGGAGGCAGCTGGGAAGGAGCAAGAAAGAGAGCTCAAGATTGTGCATAGAACAAGAATGGAGAATGCACAAGAAGCCTCCCACAAAGCTCACTGTTTGGTTTTATACTACCCAACCCAAGGCCACTTAAATCCTATGCTCCAAGTCTCTGAGCGTTTACAACACAAAGGGCTCAAAGTCACATTAGCCACTCCTCAGTCCATGTACAAGTCCATACACGGAGCAGCGTCCATTTCCATTGCGCTTGAGCCCATATCCGATGGCTATGATGAAGGCGGCATCAGCCATGCAGAAAGTGTTGAGGCCTACCTTGAGCGCTTCTGGAAGGTTGGCCCTCAAACTCTTACTAAGCTTGTTGAGAAATTGAATGCATCAGGCTGCCCCTTAAATTGCATAGTCTACGATTCTTTCTTGCCTTGGGCTCTAAATGTTGCCAACAAGTTTGGCTTGGTTGGTGCTGTGTTTTTCACTCAATCTAGTGCTGTTGGCAGCATATACTACCATATATATAAGGGTTTGGTCAAGCTTCCTTTCACAGAGCCTGAAGTTCTGGTGCCTGGATTGCCTCCACTCAAAACACCAGGACATGCCTTCTTTCATTTCTGATTTGGGGTCATACCCTACTTTCTTTGAAATGGTTCTGAATCAGTTTGCCAATGTTGACAAAGCAGATTTGGTACTTTTTAATACATTCTATGAGTTGGAGAAAGAGGCAGTTGAGTCAACTGTGTCTTTGTCTGGCAGTCACAACTTAATTTGGCGTATCCATAAGGTCTTTAGTTTCAAAAACTTATTCGCTGTCATGAATTTTCTTGCGGGAGACGGATTGCTTGGCAAAGCTCTGGCCATTAAAGAGAATTGGGCCAACTATGTTCTTAGATAAGCGACTCCAGGACGACGAAGTCTATGGTTTTAGCATCTTCAGGCCAAACACTGACGCTTGCATGAAATGGCTAAATGACAAGCCAAAACATTCTGTGGTTTATGTCTCGTTTGGGCGCTTGGCATCTCTGGAAGCTTAGCAAATGGAAGAAATAGCATGGGGTTTAAAAGGGAGCGAAAGTTATTTCTTGTGGGTGGTAAGGGCATCCGAAGAAGCAAAACTGCCGAGAGATTTCATGGATCAGGAGACATCAGAGAAAGGCTCGGTGGTGACGTGGTGTCCACAACTAGAGGTTTTGCAACACGAGGCGACAGGGTGTTTCGTTACACATTGTGGGTGGAATTCGACATTGGAGGCTCTGAGTTTGGGTGTTGCAATGGTAGGAGTGCCCCAATGGACTGATCAAAGCACCAATGCTAAGTACATCATGGACGTTTGGGAAATGGGGCTTAAAGCTCCAGCTGATGAGAAAGGGATTGTTAGGAAGGGAAGCGATACAACATTGCATAAGGGAGATAATGCAGAGAGAAAGGGGTAAAGATGCGAGAAGAAACTCTGATAAATGGAAGAAACTGGCTACACAAGCAGTGGATGAAGGCGGAAGTTCTGACAAAAGCATCGATGACTTCATTGCCAAGGTCATAAGTTACACTCCTAAAGCTTATACTACAATTTAGTTGCATCTCTACGTCATTATACTGTATCGCTAATTTAATTGTTTGATGGATTATGGCTTTTCAATATCTTGTTGCTATGTCATTTCTCAAAAATCTTCTTAAAAGTTTTATTAAGTAATGTTATGAGTAGTGGTGCATTTAAGATTTTGTATGTCAAGCCCTACTCCATAATATACTTGCCATGTCATTCATGTATTTGACAACATGCTTGCATATTTGAATACCTTGGAAAAATTATCAAAAGTCGGTAGTATATCTAATGGTACAACTAAGTTGATTTAAGCCTCGAACTAGTTCAAATAAAGATTTTAAGATGCAATCGAGAGTTATTGAATCTTAGAATGACTTAATATGGTGATTCGGAGTTCGGGGATTGATTTGGAGTTAAATTGAAATTTTCATAACGTAGGGGTAAAATGGTCATTTTTTCACTCCGAGGGCAAATTTGGGATGGTGGATGAAATTTTGATCAAGTTTGACTATTTGGAACATAATTTGAGCTTGAGAAGTGAAAAATTTTAATTTCGACAATTTTTCGAACATAAGGGCAAAAATGTCATTTCACGTGCCCACAAGGACGTAATTAGAATTTTTTGAAAATTACACCACCTTGACACTTGTCAAACCCATGAAATTCATTTTATACTTTGGATAATTGAGG